>NW_025356243.1:0-3431 GCF_016433145.1 Gracilinanus agilis | reverse complement strand
AGTATTATAATAATTTGAGATTACTACAATGTATATTATTTTTTATTCCTATGGATTAATATTTATTAGTATATATTATAATAGTTTAATTATATTGCCTAATTATATGCATGAAAGAAGGCTCTAAAAACATTAAGCATGTTCAAACAATATCCACCTCTGATTTAGGGAGTTTATCATCCACCAGTAAGGAGGAAAAGGTGAGGATATAATATGTATGTAGATAACAAATTTCAAAACATATCTATAATAATGCAAATTAGTTTTCAGAGAGACAGAGACAGACAGAGACAGAGACAGAGAGAGAGAGAACATATCTATCACCAAAAAGAGAAATATGTAACTCCAGAGGTCAGTGATAGTTCCTAATGGGAAGAAGTTAAGGAAAAGGTGGATTCAGGTCAGGGGCAGAAGGGATATCCTAATATAGATGTGCCCCAAAATGAAAGGCTTGCCCTGCCACTTAAAGTGTTCAAACAGAAGTCATATAATCAAAGATCTCTGGCTTCCTCCCACACTCTGTTCTCTTCTGCAGGTCTTCCCAGGTTTCCCCAGATCCTAGAATCTTCCTCTCAAAGACTTTTCTTCTCCATATGTATTTTTTAATGTACCTTCTTATCTACATTTTACATCTCCCATTAGAATATAAATTCTTTGAGAGCAGGAACTTTAAAAAAAAAAAAAACTTCCTTTGAATTCCCAGCATTTGGCAGTGCCTGGTATATAATAAGTATTTAATAAATATTGGTTGATAGATTGATGTTCTGAAATGATTACTGCAGTGGGCAAGAGACTTCATAAATTTCCTAAAAGGGAAACTCCTCCAACTCCAAGTCTATAATTCACAAAGTTTTGAGCCAACAGGTGGAGAATGTTTATAATCATTAGAAATGAATTTTGATTGTAACATATCAGAGCAGGCTAAGAGTGAAGGATTGATGGGTTTGAGTTCTTTATTCATAATCATGATAAAATTTCAAATATCTGAAATCTTTGTCTTTTAAAAAGACTTCAGATTCTGAAATGGCAGAGCTATCCATTAAATTGGTCCACTGATTAGCATAGATATTCTGAACAAACACAAATCAAAAGCAATAATTAATATCATAGCTGATACATATACTGAACTTCAAAATAATGACACAGCGTGAAACTGACTTTTGGTTATTGATCCTTTCACAACAATCCATACCTTAATCAAAGGCCACAACAAATTAATTAAACTTACGTTAGTGCTGGGAGTAGCATGGCAATGTCAGTGATGATGATAATGCCAGTATCTGATATTTGCTTAAATTTGTTAAAGTTTTCAGTGTGCTTTGTATATAATATTTCACTTGTTGTTCAGTCCTTTCTCAATCATGTCCAACCTCATTTGAGGCTTTCTTGGCAAAGATACTGGAGTGACTTGCCATTCCCTTCTCTAACTCATTTTTACAGATGAGAAAATTGAGGCAAACAGGGTTAAGTGGTTTGCCTGGATCATACAGCTCAGTAAGTGTCTGAGGCCATATCTGTACTCAGGAAAATAGTCTTCCTTACTCCAGGTCCAGAATTCTCTCCCTGTGCCACCTAGCTGCTCTAAGCTCTCACTTGAACTATACTGTAACACTGTCAGGTAATAAATGTCTAACTTGAGAAAACTTAGGCTCAGAGGATTCAAGTGACTTGACCAGGGTCATCTGGTTGACAAATGTTTAAGGTGAAATTTGGACTCAGGGCTCCCTAAGTCCAATGCCCATGCTACTATTTAATCAGGAAAAGGCTTTATTTTAAAAAGAAGTGCTTCTCAATCAAAATTCTATGTATACTTGCTATGGGGGCAACTATGGGGTACAGGGAATAGAATGTCAATCCTGGATTCAGGAGGACCTGGTTTCCAATCTTGCCTCAGATATATGCAAACTGTGTGATCCTGGGTAAATCACTTAACCCTATCCCGCCCCCCCCAAAAAAAATCCTAACAACTTGCTATGCCCATATGTATAAAGCATGAACCTCAGGAAGTGATTATCTATATCAAGAAAAATGTTCTTCTCTGTGCAGAATAGAAGACTCCTCATAGAGTGTCTTTAATCATATTACTAATTTTATTTTTATTTTTAATTAATTTAAAATTTTGTTTTTAATCATAATTTTATTATGATGATCATTAATTGACTTTTGTAGAACTCTTTAAAGTCTGTGTAGAATTTTACAAGCATGCTCTCAATTTCCTTTGTTCCTTTAAAATTGGATTCACTTTACACATCTTTAGATTTTCAGGAACCCTTTGTTCCCTCCCTGTTCTGTCTATAACTTGAAGAATGTCTTTCTGTTGAAAATCATCATACCTGCCTGTCTGGTCTATGCTGATTTTTTTTCTGTGCCCCAAACTGACCCAGTTCCCAAAGGATCTGCATCACTTCATGGAAAATCATGTTGGTTTTCTTTCATTGCTTTGAAAAAGCAATGCTCAGCCTGAACCAACTGAAAGATAAAGAAGAACTTAATTTGATTTTTTTTAAACAAAAGGTTAGGCAGAACAGGCCTTGCTTCCTGTTCCCTCTTGAGCAAACCCTGAACAGTAAAAAGCCCAGGATGGGGGCTCCTTCTGTGCAGGGGCCTCTGTGATCTGTCCCTTGTCCATTCATTCATCTGTCATGCTTAGGAAACTCTGAATACATTCTAGTCCAGAAATAGAATGGGGACCAGATGATTCACCTGTGGTTATACATCAAAGAATGCTCTGATACTCACCTTCATGGTCAGCCCTTCTGAGTGGCCAGATTCCTTTTTGTGCTTTCAGTTTCCCGAGGACTAGCTTTGCTTTCTCCCAATTACCCAGGTCCAAAAGTGCTGAACCACAGATTGCATATTCCTCAGGAGGAAAATGATGAGCAATCTCCAGGGGAGACAGATCCAGCTTTGCTTTATCTCCAGTTCTGGAACTTGGCAGCAACTAGATCCTGGCAGGAGTGGCAGCTGCATCTCCTACCCAGGCCTGCATGTTCTCTGACCATGCCACAGAATGGCAGGCAGATGGAATAAATACATTTTGATCCCAAACAATCTGATTAATTCTCTGAGTCCCACATCATTTTTTCTTTAAACTTTTCTTTCAGTAACTAGTCAACTCTTCTGTTCTCTCACTGACAAATCAGAACGGAGAGCCAATGAGCTCGGTCCTCATCCCTATAGCAAACTGGTCTCATGTTGGTTGGGCAATTCGACAATCCAATAAGTGTTTATCAAATACCTGTAATGTATCAGGCACTCTGCTAGGCTCCAGGAGAACAAGACACAAATGAAGCTGTCCCTTGCTTCATGGATCATATATTCTGTTGGTGGAAAACCACCTAATACAATCGATAATATGAGATTATATAATACAGTATATAATTATATAATATAATATAAAATTATATAATATAATGTATAACATATAATAT
>NW_025356242.1:0-1742 GCF_016433145.1 Gracilinanus agilis | reverse complement strand
GGTATTGTATATCATAAATAGATCTTGAACTTAAATGTTTCTTTCTGGTCCTTTATCTGATACATCCTGGATGCTTCTCATGACCTCTGTTATCATACATAATTGGATGCTGACTACAAAATTCAACATACCACTTCATGTTAAAAGTGAATCTTAACTCCTTACCTCCTCGGGGTGATTACCGTTGGGTCCATAACAGCTTCCTGCAGTATTCATGTACTGGTCAGTGGATCCAGTTTTGATGGAAATGTCTGTTTTAAATGTTCAGGCTTAAAGGAGTGACTGATAGTAGAAAGGGTTTTCAAATTGCAAAACTGGGTGAAATCCATGTAGGTAGAGAAGTGAAATACAAATAAGGAGAGGAGGAGGTAAAAACAAGTCATTGTGTGGCATAGCAGACAAGGTATTACATTTTATTTGAGCCTTAATAGCAAATCTATATAGATGAAAGGTTGTTTAAAAACATGGCAGAAAACTATAGGTGTCACTTTTCCTAATAAAAACTGCATTTTCCCTGTAGTTTATGCCTTTGATCCCCACAAACTCAGGAAAAATAAATGAAATTTTTTCCTCACTTCCATCTGCAGTGAGATGATGTGCATTACTGATCTGAAGGAAACAATATCCACCGGTGTATTGGCATATTGGGCCCCATACCGCCTATTGGGTGAGGTGACTTTCTGTGTGTTTATTCTCGACATTTGTTACTTAGAAAAAAAAAAGATGATGGCAAGATAAAAACAAGTCATAGGATGGTAATACACAAGGAAACTAAACAATAACATGGGTTTGTTGATCTACGGGCTTGGTGACCTTTCCTATTTGTTTAAACAGCTTGTTTTAATTAGTAATGGATATGGGGCTCACTCTGATGAACGTTATTGACAATTGAAAACAGCACCTTATAAGCAGAAGAGTTGGAGAAATTTAATCTGCGGAGTAGAACCTTGCTTCTTTCAGAACCCACTTTGTTCTTGTCATAATGCATGACGCTAATGGACAAGGATAATGGAATGACTCTATGTGTCATACACTGAGTGAGGAGTACTGACAAAAAGCCATTAGTGTCCAGAGAAGAAAGACAAAGGCAGAAATTCTATCACTTCCAGATGAGTCCCCGCTATTCCCTAAACTCTCTATTAGTATGACAGGCAAGAGGCAGGCCGATTAATGCAAAGGTCAGATAGAGCAATTTTAGCCAGATTCCTTGATTGAAGAAGCAACAAGGAAATGATGGCGAAAGCTGGTGTTACGAAATCCAAGAGATGATACTTTTTAAAAACAAAGCAAATGCCTCAGATATTCCCAGGAACAATTCTACCTGTCTTGCTAAAAGGGGAAAAGAGAACTTTTCCCATCCTTAGTGATTGAAGAGTTATTAAAAGGAAAAGTTGGGTTATGCTTATTTCTGGGGTTGCTTTGAGAGAGACTTGGAAATCATTCTCTAACTCTGGAGTTTCTTGGCACTCTCAAAGAGAAGTTTTTTTCTGTGCTACAGGAAAAATGGGTAGAAATAGCCTTATTTACTTGAGATGACATCAGGAGGGGAAGCTTTTATTCAGTTTTCTAAGAGCCTTAACTAGGAATTAACTAAAAATTGTTGTAAATAAGGGTCAGGACAAGAGGCATGGAAAGCAGCCAATGTGGGGGCAGAATAGGCAAATACTTCCCTTAGGTGTTTATATGTGGGAGAGGCAAAGACTCTAGAACTACAGATAGTCGTGGTTACCATCTCCTTCAAG
>NW_025356241.1:0-8509 GCF_016433145.1 Gracilinanus agilis | reverse complement strand
GAAGCTCCAGCGAATTGGGCATAAGCTTTGGAAGATCTCAAAATTCAATTAACTCAAGAACTTCAGGAACTCAAAAAAGCAATCAAGAGAGGCTGAAGACAATTTGAAAAAAGGAAATACATGAGCTGAAACCAGAAAATAAAGTCTTAAAAGCCAAAATTGACCAGCTTGAAAAATGAAGCAAAGAAGGCAAAAGATTATCTACAAAGAAAATCAGACCAGAAGTAGAAGGATGACCAAAAATCCAGGGATGAAATTCAGTCTTTGAAAAATGGAACTCAACAACTAGAAGCAAATGACTTCACAAGGCAGCAAGAATATGTAAAACAAAATTTAAAAAATGAAAAATTTGAGGAGAATATGAAACACCTCTTTGATACAACCAAAGATCTGGAGAACAGATCTGGAAGAGACAATTTAAGAATTATTGGTCTACCAGAACATCATGACAAAATTAAAATTTTGGACATCATTCCACAGAAAATTATCCAAGAAAACTGCCCTGACATTCTCAAACAAGATGGAAAACTGGAAATTAAAAGAATCCACAGATCATATTCTACATTTAATCCACAACTGAAAACTTCCAGGAATATTATAGCCAAATTAAAATCTACCAGACCAAGGAAAAAATATTACAAGCTGCTAAGGAGAAGTCATTCAGATACCAGGGAACCAAAGTCAGGATAACACAGGATCTGGCTGCATCTAAATTGAAGGACTAGAAGGCATGAAATACAGTATTCCATAAAGCAAGAGAACCAATTCTTGGGTCTACAACCAAGAATCAACTATTCAGCAAAACTGACTATATTTTTGCAGGGGCAAGAATGGTCTTTCAATAAAATTGAGGACTTCTAAGCATTCATAAAGAAAAATGATGAACTTAAACAGAAAGTTTGCTGCCCAAACACAGAACTCAAGAGAATCACCATAAGGTAATTAAGAGAGCTGGGGGAAATGGGGGGGAGGATCTTTCTTTAAGGGACCCAATAAGTTCAATTGATTTGTATCTCTAGAAGAAAAGAAGATATTGTCAAATATTAAAAAATGTTATTATCAACAGGGCAACTAGAAGAAGTTTACTTAGAGAGAACAGTGACAAACTGTATAGGATGAAATGTCAAGATATATATATATATATATGTATACACACACACACAAAAAAAAAACTAGAGGGCTAAAAAAGGAGATAATATTAAGAAACATGGGAAAACAAACAAAATAGAGTAAATTTATATTCCATAAAGAAACACATGGGGCAACAGGGGAGGATATCAACACACTGTAAGGGTAAAGAGGTTGGAGAGAGGAAATATTTAATACTTAGGGCATTGAAATTAACTTAAAGAGGGAAGAACAATCAGATCCATTGGGGCAGAGAATTGATTTTCTCCCTATAGAGAAGTAGAAAGGTAACAAAAGGACTGGTGGAAAGGGAAGTAACACTAGGAAAGGAGGGCACAGGGGATAGCTTAAAAAGACCCTAAAGAAGAATAAGAGAAGAATAAGAAGGGAGAGGGGAGAAAGGGAAGTACAATAATGGAGGGGATTAGGGGAACTGATTAAAAACAAAACACTGGTATAGAAGGAAATAGTGAAGGAAGACAGGGCAGGACAAGGATAGAGAATCAAAATGTCTGGGAATACACAGTTGATAATTATAACTCTTAATGTGAATAGGATGAACTCATCCATAAAACAAAGCAAATAGCAGAGTGGGTTAGAAACCCAAATCGGACCATATGTTGTCTACAAGAAACACATAGGAGGCAAGCAAACATACCTAGAATAAAAATGAAAGGCTAGAGCAAAATCTATTGGGCTTCAGCTGAGAAAAAGAAGGCAGGATTTGCAATCATGATTTCTGACACAGCCAAAGTAAAAATAGATCTGGTTAAAAGAGATAGGGGAGGTAATTACATCCTAATAAAAGGAAGGAAAAACAATGAAGAAATATCAGTAATCAAAATGTATGCACCAAATGGTATAGCATCCAAATTTCTAAAGGAGAAGCTAGTGGAGCTCAAGGACAAAATAGATAGCAAGACTATACTAGTGGGTGACCTCAAATTTTCCCTATCAGAGCTAGATAAATCAAACCAAAAATAAGTAAGAAAGAGATAAGAGAGGTAAATCAAATCCTAGAAAAAATTAGAGATAATAGATATATGGAGAAAAATTAATAGGGACAAGAAGGAATACACCTTCTTTTCAGCAGAACATAGAACATTCACAAAGATTGACCATGTAGTAGGGTATAGAAACATGGCAAACAAATGCAAAAAAGCAGAAATGACAAATGCAACCTTATCAAATCATAATGCAATAAAAATAGTTATTAGCAAGGATACATGGAGAGGCAAAACAAAAACTAATTTGAAATTAAATAATATAATTCTCCAAAATAAGTTGGCTAATGAACAAAAATCACATGATTATCTCAATAGATGCTGAAAAAAGCCTTGGACAAAAATACAACACCCATTCCTATTGAAAACACTAGAAAGTATAGGAATAGAAGGACCTTTCCTAAAATAATAAACAGTATATATCTAAAACCATCAACAAGCATCATATGCAATGGGGATATATTAGAAGCCTTTCCAATAAGATCGGGTGTGAAAGAAGGATGCCCATTATCATCTCTATTATTTCACATTGTACTAGAAACACTAGCAGTAGCAATCAGAAAAGAAAAAGAAATGGAAGGTATTAAAATAGGCAATGAGGAGACTAAGCTATCACTCTTTGCAGATGATATGATGCTCTACACAAAAAATCCTAGAGAATCAACTAAAAAGGTAATAGAAATAATGAACAACTTTAAATGTACATAAATCATCAGCATTTCTATATATTTCCCACACATATCAGCAGCAAGTGTTAGAAAGAGAAACACCATTTAAAACCACTTTAGACAATATAAAATACTTAGGAATCTATCCACCAAAACAAACACAGGAATTATATGAACACAACTACAAAACACTTTCCAAAGAATTAAAACTAGATCTAAACATTTGGAAAAAACATTGATTGCTCATGAGTAGAATGAGCTAGCATAATAAAAATGACCATCCTAACCCAAATTAATTTACTTATTTAGTGCTATACCTATCAAACTACCAAGAAACTTTTTTACAGAATTAGAAAAAGCTATAACAAAGTTAATTTGGAAGAACAAAAGACCAAGAATATCAAGGGAAATAATAAAAAAAAAACCTGAAGGAAAGTGGCCTACCTGTACCAGATATTAAACTATAATATAAAGCAGTAGTCATCAAAACAATATAGTACTGGTTAATAGACAGAAGGGAGGATCAGCAGAATAGACATTTTTCTTTTTTTTTTCTTTTTTCTTTTTAGAAAAAACTTCCATTGTTACATAATTCATGTTTTTACTTTACTCTTCCCCCCCTCAACACTCCCCTCCCCGTAGCTAACTCGCATGGTTTTAACATGTGTGGTTAGTCAAGACTTATTTACATATTATTGATAGTTACATTGGTGTGGTCTTTTCGGGTCTACATCCCCAATCATGTCTCATCAACCCAAGTGTTCAAGCAGTTTTTTTTCTTCTGTGTTTCCACTCCTGTAGTTCTTCCTCTGAATGTGGGTAGCATTCTTTTCCATAAATCCCTCAGAACTGTCCTGGGTCATTGCATTGCTGCTGGTACAAAAGTCCATTACATTCGATTTTACCACAATGTATCAGTCTCTGTGTACAATGTTCTTCTGGCTCTGCTCCTTTCACTCTGCATCAATTCCTGGAGGTCTTTCCAGGTCACATGGAATTCCTCCAGTTTATTATTCCTTTGTGCACAATAGTATTCCATTACCAACATATACGAACATAACTACAAAACACTTTCCAAACAATTAAAACTAGATCTAAACAGTGGAATAGACTTGGGGTAAGTGATGTCATCAAGACAGTCTATGATAAACCCAAAGAGCCCAGCTTTTGGGACAAAAATCCACTATTTGACAAAAAACTGTTGGGAAAATTGGAAAACAATATGGGAGAGATTAGTTTTAGATCAACATCTCACATCCTACACCAAGATAAATTCAGAACAGGTGAATGACTTGAATATAAAGAAGGAAACTATAAGTAAATTAGGTGAACACAGAGTAGTATACTTGTCATATCTCTGGGAAAGGAAAGAATCTAAAACCAAGAAAGAGTTAGAAAAAATTACAAAATGTATAATAAATAATTTTGATTACATTAAATTAAATTCTTTTGAACAAACAAAAACAAAGCAACCAAAATCAGAAGGGAAACAACAAACTGGGAAAAAATTTTATAACAAAAAACTCTGACAAAGGTCTAATTACGCAAATATATAAGGAGCTAAATAAATTGTACAAAAAAATCAAGCCATTCCCCAATCAATGGGCAAGGGACATGAATAGGCAATTTTTAGATAAAGAAATCCAAAGTACCAATAAGCACATGAGAAAGTGTTCTAAATCTCTAATTAATTAGAGAAATGCAAATCAAAACAACTGATGCTCACAACTAGAAGACTGACTAAAATGACAGCAGGGGAGGGTAATGAATGTTGGAGGGGATGTGGCAATATTATGACATTAATGCACTGCTGGGGGAGTTGTGAATTGATTCACCATTCTGGATGGCAATTTGGAACTATGACCAAAGAGTGCTAAAAGATTGACTGACCCTTGATCCGGCAATATCATTGCTGGGTTTGTACCCCAAAGAGATCATAGGGAAAAAGACATGTACAAAAATATTTATAGCCTCACTCTTTGTGGTAGAAAAAACTGAAAAATGAGGGTATGCCCTTCAATTGGGGAATGGCTGAACAAATTGTGGTATCTTTTGGTGATGAAATACTACTGTGCTCAAAGGAATAATAAACTGGAGGAATTCCATGTGAACTGGAATGACCTCCAGTAATTGATGCAGCGTGAAAGGTGCACAACCAGGAGAACATTGTACATAGAGACTGATTCACAGTGGTAAAATCAAATGTAATGAACTTCTGTACTAGCAGCAAAGCAATGACGCAGGACAGTTCTGAGGGATTTATGGAAAAGAACGTGACCCACATTCAGAGGAAGAACTACAGGAGTGGCAACACAGAAGAAAATCAACTTCTTGAACACATGGGTTGATGCCTACATGATTTGGGAAGTAAACTCTAAACGACCACCCTAGTACAACTATCAATAATATGGAAATAGGACTCAATTGATGACACATGAAGAAACCCGTGGAAATATGTGTCGGCTTCAGGGAGAGGGGCTGAGTTGGTGGGTGAGAGAGTAAGAATATGAATCATGTAACCAAGGAAAAATTTTTTCTAAAAAAATTTTTAAAGGTGTCAAAAAAAGAGAATGAATTAACTGTTTCATACGTTTATATATCTCTTAATGTGACTTACATAATAATGAAATTTTAATAGGCTTTTGAAAATACTTTAATATGTTAAAGCAATTTTTAAAAAGCTATTGTTCATGAAAAAAGTTTGAATTGACAGCTCTGAAACAAAATCCTCTTCATTCAAAACAATATATTTATCTATCAAAAGGTAAAAGTATTAAGAATTTCTTCAATAATATCCACTGATTCATGGAATTTGTTATATTTCACTGAGAAATAAAAATTGTTATGTTTATAATCCATATATAAGAAGATATAAGGATCAAAGCTGACTATCAGATAATTACTAGTAAGATAAAATGGCTTTTATATATATAATAATTTTTAATTTAGATGGTTACTTTCTAATGTTAGTATATTCATCATTGTATTATTATTATCCTAGCTATGTTTCAAGGAAGAACAAGGAAAGGGATCAAACAAAAGGAAAGGCAGAATTACTCAATTCCTATTTTGATAATATAGTCTTGAGTAGAGACAAAGGCCATCAAACAGGAAAGGGTAAAACAAAATTGTAGCCAAACATAATTGAGAATATAGTAGGACAATACTAATCTACTAAGTGCTAAGAAAATTTGAAGATATGATCTCAAATTCACTATATGTAGTTTTGAAAATTCATTCTAAATATTCAAAGAATCAGAAGACCAGAGACACAAAATCAATTTATTTCTTGAAAAAGATAAAAATAATAAGCAAATACAATTGATGGTTATTCTTTATACAGTTCTGGAAATACTGTCATCCAGATGATTTGTTACCATTTAGAATAAAAATTATGGTGGCCTCTGAGAGTCCAAATTTATTAATTACAATTGTCATGTCAAAAAAGGCAGAGTCAAAATGGAGGCTTAGGAGCAGCAAAAGATTAAATCTCTCTGACTATCCTTCCATATCAATCTTCAAAATGTGCTTCAAAAAGGACAGAAATCCAAATCCAAAACCAACAACAAAGCACAACCACAGGACTTTCCTGCTGAACACAACTTGAAAGGTAGGCAGAGAGAGAGTTGAGTTCCACAGTAAAAGGGAGAGACTAGACACCCCTCCCCTACTTACTGTGCTGAGTCTTGTGATCAGAGATGCAGGCTAACTGTGGGATTCATGAGCAGGGGCTGAAACCCCAACAGAGCTCCTCATATCTACCACAAGAGATCCAAGGCTCTGACAGTGTCTGGCAGGGAGAAACTTGGGGTGGGGGCAGAATCTGATTGGGTACTGTCAGCCTCTGTGGCAGCACACTACAATAAATATTTGGCCTCAGGGAAGATTAGCATGGCAGGTCACTTCAACTGATCTAAACCAGTCTACCAGTAGCAGAGAGAAAAGACTGAAGATTCCCTTCAGGGCAGAGCAGCTCAAATGCCCCTTTCCAGTAAACCAACAGAGGGAATTTATAATCTACTGGGGGGGAAATGAGTATAAAAAAGGAGGCAAGGATTGAAAGCTTCTATGGGGATAAAGACCAAAGAACAGAAGAAATAGAGGTCCATGGGATCTAAGGAACTTCAAGTAAAAACTCAAAAAGTCCAGGGAACTGGACTCAGACTCTGAAAGAGCTCCAAAAGAAATTCAAAAATCAAATAATACAGGTTGAAGAAAAATGGGAAAAGGAAAACAACAGCTTATAAAGCAAAATAGGTCATCTAGGAAACAGAGGCACATGAATTGAAAGAAGAAAATAGTGTCATAAAAGCCAAAATTGATCAACTGGAAAATGAGCCAAAAAAGTCAAAGGATAAAAAGAATGACTTGAAAAGAAGAATAGATCAACTGAAAAAGGAGTATCAAAAGGTCACAGAAGAAATTCAGTCTTTAAAAATTAGAATTGGGCAATTAAAAGCTAATGAGTTCATGAGACATCAAGAAACAATAAAACAAAAGCAAAAAAAAATGGAAAAAAATAGAAGAAAATGAGAATTATCTCATTGAAAAAACAACTGACCTGGAAAATAAATCCAAGTGAGACAGTTTAAGAATTATTGACCTATCTCCTGATTAAAGAAATGCAAATCAAAACAACCTCATGGTACCACCTCATACAGATTGGCCAATATGATAGTAAAGGAAAATAATAAATGTGGAGGGTATGTAGCAAAATTAGGACACTAATACACAGCTGGTAGAATTGTTAATTGAACCAACCATTCTGGAAGGTATAATAGGCAAATTTATAGATTAGGTTTTAGACATTTAAGATGAGATAGCAACCAGATTTAATCAGGCAAGGTTGGAGAGTTCCAACCATGGAATGGTGAGAAAGGAGCTTTTCCCTGGAGTGACTCATATGGCTGTGTCAATTAGAGACTGTTTTACCTGTCCCGGTGAAGAGCCCAAGAAAAATGGATTTGTCTCTCAGAAGAAACACCAGCCAGTGGAAATACAAGTTGAAATTATGCCCAAAGGGCTTTAAAAGAATGCATACCATTTGATCCAGCAATACTGGGTTTGTACCTGAAAGAGATAATAATTGTGGGATGATCATATGTAATTGATTTTGCTACTAATAGCAATGCAAAGATCCAGGACAATCCCAAGGGACTTATGAGGAAGAATGCTTTCCATGTTGAGAAAGAAATGTGGAAATAGAAACACAGAAGGAAAACTTTTGATTTATCACTGGCTTATATGGGAATAGGACTAGGGGTTTTGGTATTAAACGAATACTCTATTACAAAAATGAATAATGTGGACATAGATATTGAGTAATAATACATGTATAACCCGTTGGAATTGCTTGTCAGTTCTGCAAGGGGGAAGGGAAGGGAAAAGGGGAGGGTAAGAACATAAATCATGTAACCTTGGAAAAATACTTGAAAATAAATAAACAAAACATAAAAAAATTATGTAATTCTTAAAAAAATTGCCATGCCATACTCACTTCATTAATTCTTTTGACAGTGTTATTGTACTAATAGAATAGGATAATATTTGGTGAACAAGAGATTATTGGCAACTTTGGAAATAACAGTTTCAGTTGAATGATGACCTTGGAGGTCATATTGTGAAAGTAAACCATAGATATAGTGCATCTTCATTTCAGCAACATTTTGATAAAGTTTACCATAGAATCATTTGTATAAGATATATATA
>NW_025356240.1:0-8311 GCF_016433145.1 Gracilinanus agilis | reverse complement strand
GTTGTCTTGAGAGATCATTAGCTTCTACTTGCTCAATTCTAGCCTTTCAGGATTGGTTTTCGGCTATAATCTTTCAGTTTTCGGCTATGATCTTTTGATTTTTGGCTATAATCTTTTGGTTTTCAGCTATAATCGTCTGGTTTTCTTTTTTGCTCTGGTCATTTCTGGTGTTCACTTTGCTTATCAGTTCATTTGATTTCTGAGCCTCACTTTCCAGTTGCAAGATTCTACCTTTTAAACTGTTATTTTCTTGCCAGATCTCTTCCATTTTCCTCAAAATCTCAGTTTTGAACTCTTCCATAGGTTGTGACCCATTTTCCTTATTAGAGGTGGGTCCGGATGCTTGTTTGTTCTCCTCCTCTGTTTGCTCGGTTGTCTGGATTTTCTCTGTGTTAAAGTTGTCGAGTGTTAAAGACTTTTTTTTCTTGTTGTTAATCTTTCTATTCTGAACTTCCTGAGTCTGGGTAGCCATCATTAGCCCAGCAGCTTCTCAGCTTTATCCTTGCTCTCAGGGTCTGTCCACGTTCTTTTGGCTCCTGAGGTCTGAGGTCTGGTTTTTTCTAAGGTCAAGCCCCCTGTTGGACCCCCTTGCTTGATCCTCTGCTGGAGGTTTCTTTACAAGTCTTAGGGTGCTGCTTCCACAGTCATATACCAGTCTGCACTGGTTCCCCACTCAGGGTTTCAGAGCTTTAGCTTTTGGCTGTGTCTGCCTCCACCCACGCCTCTGCCCGAGCCTGCTCTCTGAGCCCTCGCTCAGAGTTCGTGTGCGTTCTTTAGCTTTTTGGGGTCCGAAATCTTGCTGCTCTCAGGAACAGGCCCTGGAGCTGCCAATGACTCGATGGGTTCCCCAAACTTGCTCTATTTCTTTTTAGCTGGCTTCGGCGCTATAGGTGGTGTTTATGGAGGGGGTGGGGTTGGGGTTGCTCAGCCCATGATTTAGTGAGAGCTGTTTTACCCCTTTATAGCATGAAAATGTCCTGATTCCACGTACCTTCTACGCTGCACCCTGTTGTGGGGTTTCTCTGTTCGTCTGGACTTGTTTTTATGTCCCCTTGAGGAGTCTTGTGTGTTTTGGTCAGGAGAGGTGAAGAGCTGCTTTTTATTCTGCCGCCATCTTAACCCAGAAAACCTCAAAATAAGGTTTTAAAAAACAAAACTTTAAGTTCGATAATATTTTCATTAATTCCTCAAAAAAATATGTAAGTGCATCTTAGGATGGGCAACAGTCTAATTGTGTGCTTAAGCAACTAAAAAGATAAATGAAACATGTTATCTGCCTTTCAGGTATCTTTATTGTAGCAACAAAGACAGGATATTTATCTAAAGAAATTACATTCAATTCTGTGAGCATTTACTTAGCTGCTTAAAGCACATTTTTGATCTTTAATATATAAAGAGACAAATGACTAACAATTCCTACCATCAAGGAGTATGCATTTTTATAAAAATTAAAAAGAATAAGGTAAATTAGTATAGTAGTAAGTGATCATATTCTAGTCACTTCAGATTTGATAGATCAGGAAAGGCTTCATGGATTAAGTAGTACTTAGGGCAGGACATGGAATTGTGAATAGCAATTATCAGAGATTTAATGTGATCACTTCCATATAATTTGACATCATTCTAGAAGTTCCAGGAATAGGAATAACTTGAGTGAATGAAATAAATTCATGGACACTGGCAAAGAGGAGAGGAAATTATCCCTTCATTTTATTAAATTATATTTATTTTACTGAGGAAACCATAAAATCAGCAAGGTAATTTATGTGATCAATATTTTCATCCATTTAATAGAAACAGAGATGGGATGAGAAGGTATTCTAAAAATTAGGAAAAGAAAAATGGAAGGTATAGATTTGAGATGTGGGAAAATATAAAATATGTTTGAAGATAGCAAGTAAATTGGTTTGTTTGTAAGGACATATTTGAATCACAAATTTACTTATTAGGACAAAACTCCCATTTTGTATTTGTGAAATGGAGACATTAAATAGTAAGATTATGAAATCTCAATGTAAGCTTTAAATTTTAATAGATACAACTTAGATTGTGTTGATTTTTCTATAAAGCAGATATGTAACAAGAAAAAGGAGTGGGTTTAGAATCAATAAAATCTAAGCCAAAATTAAGCCTCAGAAGCTTTATTGCTCTATGTCCTTTGGTAAGTCATTTATTGTTTATTAATCTCAATTTACTCATCTGCGTTGAGGACACTAATAGTACCTGTGAGAATTATGTTGGTACCCCTATTCAATCTGATCAGTCCTTTGGAATCTAACGAGTATCAGTGATAATTTGTGAGTTAAGCAGAAGAGATAAGTTTGAGTTAGTTGATGCCTTTTGGATAAGAGTTAAGATTAATTAACCCACCATATATTTATGATAATATTGCTTTTGGATGATTTATAAAATAGACTTATACTATATAGATTTATAAATTTTTAGATAGGCTTGTAATAAATAAGCCGTGTTCAGGCAAGGTAGGCCAAGTAGACAGAATGCCAAGCAAGTGCTGGGACTGGAGTCAGGCAGACTCATCTTCATTAGATAAGATCTGGACTCAGACACTCATGAGCTGTGTGAACCTGGGCAAGTTACTTCCCCTTCTTTGCCTCAAGTTTCCTAATCTGAAAAATGGAGTTGGAGAATGAAATGGCAAACCATTGCAGTATTTTCAATAAGGAAACTCCAGATGCAGTCTGAGACATGACTGAAACTACTGAAATACTGAACAACCGGGGTAACAAGAAAGAGTAGCTTCACACCCCTACCCTCCAAATCCACTTATGTTTTTGGTTCTATGTTCTATAAGGTGAGTGAATGACCTTATTCTTGCCCAAATATGGAAGTCACTTCCTTTAGCCAAATGTCGAGTTCCATTTCCTCTCCTTGACTACTGCAGATTTCCTACTTTTGAAGCTGACCTATCAATATATTGTTCTGCCTCATTCTATTTTTAGTGATCTCTCAAATTGTATAAATATACTCTTGTAAAGGTGGAATTTTACTGGGTTCAGTGGAATCCAAAGAAAGCAGGGTCAGGTGAAGACCATTGGAACCAGGACTCTAAAAGAGGGAACCCCAACAATACTTGTTGGCTTTTGGGGAGCTGGAAGGAAAAGGAAGTGTGAACTTGCAATCTCCTGAACCAAGCATATTCAAACCTTTGCTATATCTTTGAATGGCTGCCAAGGTTGACCCTGTCTGCATCAGTTGCTGAGAGATTTCAAAGACTCAGTTTTACAGACTGTGACTCCATAACAGATACCATCAACCATCATTTTCAATATTACTTTTTAGGGACCTTTAGTTTAACTTGAAATAGTTAGGAAAGAAGAATTAGTGGATAAAGGGGGAAGAGAATTCAGCTAGGGGTTTTTGCCCTGGCTGGATCAAGACTTTCATAGGTTTCAATACATGATCAATAGTTATTTCCTATTTCCTCTTTCCATCACTCCTTCATCCCTTCCTTTAGTTCTACTTTGTTATTAAAGACATTAATCAAGTCAGTTAGCTTTTGGATTCACCTAACAAATATTCAAAGAGAGAACAACAATTGTTATATTACCTAAGAAGATCCACCATTTTCAACTGAACTTCTGTTGACACTGGAAAGGGTTCAGAGGGAGGTTTTTCCACTATGTAAGTCTGTGAACATCACAGTCAGACAAGAGACATCCCTTTCAACTGAATAACCCATCCTTCATCTAATCCGGGGTGATAGGAATGAATCCACCCAATCTTTATAGGGAAGCCATTGACTAAAATCCTTGAAAGTAATTAGCAGGCTACTGTGCTGATCGGTGAGGGTTTCCAACTGCCTTCTCTCCCACACCCATCCCCCACTGCAGCAAGCTTCTTTTTACACTCTCAAAAGTAGGCAAAAGGCTCTATGACTACAAAAATGAATCTTGGATCGAATTTCTTGGGGGCCAACAGTTTCCCTAATAAATTGAAACTGTTCAATTTCTCTTTCTTGCAGTTTGGAATTTGGGGAGTCACATACCAGTGTCTCAGGGTTTTGTTAAGTATCACATGAGATCATAATTGCAAAGGACCAGCACATGGTAAAGTCAATATAATTATTACATAGATCAACTTTGAAAAACTCTATCTCAAATGGAGTCCTGCATTCAATTAAAAAGATTATTAATTAAAGGGAAATTTCTTGACATGGATACCAGTGGCCAAAGTACTCAGGGATTGGGGGAATATGGGACAAAAGCAATTTAAGTTCACAGACAATAGAAAGAGTTGTTTAAGGAGGAATTATGGATGAAGAATACGCGATCTCTTTCCAGGAAAGGTGAAATAGAGAAGTAAGATGTTTCCCGATGTTTGTTGTAAGAGCTGCCCACCAGGCTGGTTTAATGCAGCTTAGGCTATTACAGGTAGAGGTTATGACGGACAGCTTAGCAAGATCTGCCAGCAAACACGATAAAGGCATTTGAGTGTAAGAAAGACTTCTTATTCACTGCAGCATCCTCATTACCTCTTTTTTGCAAACTGGCTTACTCTGTGTCCAATACATCTGTATAGTAAGTTGCTCATGAAAAACAGATATGTTTATTTCATGAATATTTCCACAACTATTATTATATTTTCTTTCAGGTGATAGACCACTTGATATAGTGGATTTTTTGGGCCATACTAGGAGTCAGGAAGACCTGCCTCTAAGGTATGACTTTTTCATGATTTTGAGCAAGTAACTTACACATTCAGGAGTAATTCTATAAGACAGTCAAGTCACCAGTATGCTTCAGTGGAGTTTTCTTTCATACCAAAGTTCCTTACAAATTGGAAATTATATTTCTTGCCTCACCACTTCTTCCCCTCTGCCACCTCAAAAACAAAACAGCATGAATAAATAATTTTTAAATGCTTTTATAACTGAGGGTGTGTGTGACCTTGAACAAGTTAATCTGAAGCTCAAAGCTCAATTTCCTTTTATATAAAGTGAATGAACTGGTCTACATGAACTCTAACATCTCCTTTTTTACTATGACAATAAAATATGATTCTAAACTTTTTTTGACTTTCTATGAACTAAGTGTCTATATAGGTTTACAACATGTCACTTCCAAAATTTTTGATTTTCATGCAAGGGAAGTTTGTGTACACTGACATTCAGGAAACTGTGAGACATGAATAATTCAAAATTGAAATGTGCTACAATAGTTTTCCTAACCAGACTAGTGAAGTAAAAAGTAACATATATTTATTTAAACATGAGCATTGATTATTTGTGATGGTAATATTTGGACAAATACTATGCAGAAAGATATTAGGAAATTTACCATGAATTTTGAATCACAGAATTTCAGATATATTTATTTCTCACCAATTGATTCAAATTTTCCTTCCATTTAAAATGAAAAACAATGCATGTTACATGTATGTGATTCAAAAGGCTAATACTTTGAGTTCATAACCACTTTCTGATTTGTTATAATTTTATTCATACTGTTTAAAGTCATTCACTTGAAAATGTTGTGCTTATTTTAGTAAAAAACTGGAAAACATTCATTTAATTGACTTTCTTTCAGCAAGATCAAGCAGAGATTAACAAATATAGTTGGGTTTTTTGAATTTTTGTGCTTTTTTATAAGATGTTTGCAAAGGAAAAAGAGTACATAGCTATAAAAGGATAATTTACAGTAGAGTCCTGGATACACAAAAGTATTTATCATTAGCTTTATAGATGAATTTCTTCTGTTGAAAAATAACATTTTAAACTTCCACACATGAAAGTACTTCTTTTAACAAAAACATACTTTATGACATATTTTTGCTCTTTTAAATACCTCTTTATTTTATGTAACTAACAGAAAATCTTGAAATGTATGAATCTCTGAAGAGATATTTTACAGAGTTCAGGTCAAACTAAGGCTCCTTGTACCAGCAAGGTATAGATCTGGAGTTATTCCCCTTTTCAGCTATCTTATAGCTATAAAAGATCTTTTTTGACTGACTTATTAATAACAGTTGGTAGTAATCCCAAAGGAGTAATACTTTTTCTCTCAAATATTAGAGTATATCAGTTGTAATCTTCATAAGTATCAATGACCTATAGATGACATTTTTTACCTAATTAATAAGATGCCTTTCTTTTGAAGGAAATGGCACATCATGCATAATTAGAAGAGGCATCAAAGTTGGAATCAATGGCTCATTAAACTAATGAAGCTAGCCTATGGCACATAAAGACCATTTATATTACTCAGGGTATTTGGGTTATTTTATTTGCAATTAAAAATACTGTATATGTAATTTTGCTTCTTCTAGACAAATTATAAGGAAATTAAATTCTCCAAAAGAAAATTTCAAGTGAGATTGATTCTAAATATTCTGACCTCATGACCTTGTCAATTATGTCATAGATTGAGATTGTAAAATAGAATTGAAAAATAATACAGATGTTTGGACTAAACATATAAACACACTAAAACATTAAACAGTAATGATTCATAGGTAGATATAGCTATAGTTATAAATATAGATATAGATATAGATGTACATACATATATATGACATAGAGTGATAGTATCTAGACATAGATTTCTATGAATATGTAGCTTCTATACTGAAATGAAGTGGCTTAACTTCTTATAGGTTATGCTAGTGGAGCAAAAATCTAGTTGCTGAAATAACAAAATAAGGGAGTAATGACCATTAACAATTAAATATTTAAAATAACAATTGTACATAAGAAATCATTATTATATAATGTCAAAAGTGTAATTGTTGTATTTAGTATAATTATATAGATATATAATTATCATTATTTTATTTTGTTACTTCTATAACTTGGGATACAGCTATCAAAGACATAGGAATTAATTCCTGGATACTTTGAAAGTTAATATGATAAAAAACAATACACTAATATAAAATGATCATAATTAATAGGAAGAAATGAAATAGATTAAAAAAAAACATATTATTTGCCTACTGCATAAAATACAATGTGGTAGGAGCTATTAGGGCACAAACTCTCCACAAGTAAATATCCAGATTCTGAAAAGATGGTGGTTTAAATGCAGAAAAACTCCAGACCTCTGAAAATCCTTCTACACCAATCAAAAAAAATGCTTTGAGGGGACAGAAAACAAAATCTAACATCAGGACAGAGCTGGGAGATCCTCCTTCTGGACTCAAAATAAAAGGTACACCAAAAAAAAGCCTGGATTCTTAAACTGTCAGAATCAAGGGAAAAGAAGAAGGAAAATCCCAGGACCATGCCCCCACCTACTGTGCTGAGTCTCGATTGGTGCTTGGAGTCTCTGGGCAGGCAAGGATGCTTGTCTGGAGAGGGTGGCTTGCTGGCACAGCTTTGCCTGGTTCAGGGCATTGAACACAGATGGCAGGTAGACAGCTAGAGGGGAAACACACAGAGAACAGCCTAGTCTCAGCCAAACCATTCCATCCTGCATCCACCACCTCTTTCTAGAGGTTTTAGTCTTAGGGCACATCCAGATCTGCAGATCAACTCTACCCTGGCTTAATCTTATCAATAGGGCAAATAAGAAGTCTTCAGAGGGCAGGGAACCTCCAAAACCCCTCCCACATAGACTATTTAAGAAATATTGGACTACTGGAAGATCATAACAAAAGAAAAAGCCTGGACATCATCCTATGGGAAATTATCCAAGAAAATGAACCCAACATTCTTGAAAAAGAGGGAAAAGTGGAAATTGAAAGAATCCACAGATAACCTCCTACATTTAATCCCCAACTGACAATGCCCAGGAATGTAATAGCAAAATTCAAGAACTACCACACAAAGGATAAAATATTACAAGCTTCTTAGAAGTCATTCAGATACCATGGAACCACAGTTAGGATAACACAGGATCTTGCTGTATCTACACTGAAGGACCAGAAGGCATGGAATATGATATTCCAGAAAGTAAGGGAATTGGGTCTATAACCATGAATCAACTACCCAGCAAAACCGACTATATTCTTGGAGGGGAAAGTGTGGTAATTTAATAAAAATAGAAGTCTTCTAAGCATTCATGAAGGAAAGACTGGACTTAAACAGAAAATTTAATGTTCAAACACGGAACTCAAGAAAATTAGCAAAAGATAATTAAAAGAGGGGGGAAAAAACAAAAAACAAAACAAAACTTTTTTTTTAAGGGACCCAATAAATTCAAATGATTTGTATCCTTATAAGAAAAGATATTGGTAATTCTTAAAATTGTTCTTATCATCAGGGTAACTAGAAGTATACTTAGAGGAAAGAATGACAAACTGTATAGGAAGAAATGTCAAAATATACATATATAGAGAGATAGCTATAGATATA
>NW_025356239.1:0-3949 GCF_016433145.1 Gracilinanus agilis | reverse complement strand
GAGAGAGAGAGAGAGAGAGAGAGAGAGAGAGAGAGAGAGAGAGCTGGGATTATGTAAGAGAGCAGAAGACAATGAATTTGTCCGTTTTCTATTGACCATATGGGCAAGAATGGGATCACCTCCAACAAATCCTCAACTTCATTTTCCTTATGGGGGAAATCTAAGTCCTTAGGGAAATACCATGGCAATATGTGTCTCTGGAGTAAAATCAGGACTCACTGGAATGTTAGAGAAACCCCAACCTTCTAGTAACTCCAACTATGCACTTTCTGAAGGTAGTCCAAATTACTAAATAGGCTCTGAGTTTAGAATACTTCATAGGATCCTGGTGGGAATGATATTGTTGAGGGAGGAGAATTAAATTGTTTATGGACTTCTTTTTGTGTCTTTTGCATTTTCTGTGGGGGTGACATAAAGACTGTTCTATAGTAGGTGGGTATTGCTACCTGGAATTCTTCTATGGAAAATGGGGAATCTTTTACTCACATTTATGGAGTCAGAGACAGCTGTCTTTGTGCTTTACTTTGAGAACTCCTAAAGGAAATGCTATATGGAGATGAAATGAGCCAGAGAGATATAATTTTTTTTGTCTGTCAAAAATTGAATTCAATTCATAAAAGTCTACACCATGAGGTTCTGGGCCACAGATTACATGTAAAATAGGAACAATCATAATTATTCTACTGGTAAAAGCAGGTCTAGCTGGGTACTCTCTTGGTTCAAGTTTGACGTTAAGATGAAATGAAACATCTTGGATCATTAGCAAAAGGAGATTTACTTTGTCCTAAAACAGCAAGGATATGCAATAAGGGTACAATGTCACTTAGCACCTCTGAATGGGCCCCTCATTTCTATGTGGAAATGCATCTATTGCTCAGTAGGGCATATATGGTGATCCTGCAGTCTTCAGAAACCAGCTGGAGGGTCCCCAACTCCGTGTGTCTGGGACTTTTTATGCTCTCAAGTCTCTGTGAAGCTGTAGATTAAACTTAGATATGTGTCAGGGGTGCATATTTCCCCTCCTTGAAGAGCTGGTTATTATACGTTTACTAGCATACCACTGGTCTTACCCACCGTGTGAAGGAAACTCTTATAGATCAGTTCTGTTGCCACTATCTACCTCACATTGATGTTGTAAAAGAAATACTTTGAAAGCCATAAAGCTATATTATACTATATAAATGTGAGTTATTATTGTTATTATCTGATCTTATATTTACTCTTATTCAGATAGATAGTTCTAGGACAAGTTGCTATCCTATCATTATTATTTTTATAATAATAACAATGTTATTATTATTGTTAATATATGGTAGACCATTGACCAGGCAAATTAATGATTGTTTTTTTTAACCCTTACCTTCCATCTTAGAATAAATATTATATATTGGCTATATGGCAGAAGAATGGTAAAGGCAAGGCAGTGGGGGTTAAGTGACTTACCCAGGATCACACAGCTAGGAAGTGTCTGAGGCCAGAGTTGAACCCAGGACCTCCTGTCTCTAGGCCTGGCTCTCACTCCATGGAGCCACCCAGTTGCCAAACAATGGCTACTTTTTGTAGTTGAATATGAGTATTGGAACGTAGGCTTACCTTCTAGTCTTACTAGAAACATCTCTGGGACAAGCTCAGCAACAGAAAAGATGATTTCTTTTTTTCCTGTTCCTATATGGTTTTAATTTTTCTGACATTTTGAAAACTTCCATTCCACATAGTTTGGAAGCTATAAGTATTCCATATGGAAAATCTATTAAAAACATCGTTCTTCAATTTTTATAGGTTAATGTCATGTCTCGGCACTTGGAGGCAACAATTTTGACCAGGATGATGTTCTGGCTCTGGAGCAAGTTGTTTGAATTCTCAGGGATATTTGGAGTTTGTATTTGTAGCGTAGAGATTTATCATCTGTTAGTTTATGAAGTACAGAGAGCTTCTGGTGTGTAATCCTGGCCACTTGATCATTTCTTTCTAGATGTGTGGTAGGTACTAAATTCTCATAACCTGCAATGATATGTTACAGGGAGTCTACAGTTTCCTTGCAAAATCTGAATCATTCAATAAGTCCTTGCTCTTTAAGGATGATACTTCCATAATTTCAGGGTAGTCGGGTGTTGCAGCAGATAGAGAATCAGACCTGAAGTCAGGAAGACTCATCTTCTTGAAGTCAAATCTGGCCCCAGTCACTTAGTAGCTGTGTGACCTTGAGCCAGTGACTTAATCTTGTTTGCCTCAGTTTCCTCATCTGTAAAATGATCTGGAAAAGGAAATGGCAAACCACTCCAGTATCTTTGCCAAGAAAACACCAAATGGGGTCAGGAAGAGTCAGACATAACTGAAATGACTGATCAACAATAATTCCACAATTTCCAGTAGCAATAATCTGCTCTTACATCATCATGACAATATTGCAATTAAATTATTAGTAATGATTACAATTATTAGTTTTATTGCCTTGCTATATGTTAGACCTAGAGTTTCTTTCCAAGTGGCCCAATAAATATATCACAGGCCTGGGAGTCTGAGGTCATGGATTCTAGTCCAGATTCTGCCACTTGTTAAGAGTATGACCTTGGGCAAATTACTTTACTTCTATATGACTCAGTTATCTCATTTATAAAAAATAACCAGATAATCTTTAAGCTCTTTTCTAATTCTAGGCAACTAGGGGATTCACTTTCAAATTTCCGTAGCTTTTATTCAGGACTCCAAAAAAGTTATATATACATCTCTTACAATTATTAACAAAAATCCCAAAATGGGTCATGAAGATGTGTGTTCAAATATGGCTTTGGGAATCTTACTAATTGTATGATGTGGGGCAAATCACTTAACTTGTCTGCCTCAGTTTCCTTTACTATAAAAGGGAGAAAAAAATAGCACTTACTTTTCAAGATTGTTGTGAGGATCAAAGTAGATAAGAATTGTAAAGTACTTAACACAGTGCCTGGCATGTAGTAGGTACTATACAAATATGTATTATTATTATTTCTACTTGCAGATTAGGTGCCAATCAGCATTGGTGGAGAGGGTTTCCTTGTCAGGATTTCCACAACTGATGAAGTTATAGGTCTGGTCAAAAACAAACAAATCACATTAATAGAATGATTAATAAATTAATAGAATGAGCACTGAGTATAATACAAACCTATAGTTTTATCTACCCAATACAATTGCCTTTTTCTTTTCATCTCTAAATATTCTTGGAGTTACTTAGTTTAGATCTCCTGACAAGCTCTCTATAGTAACTTTTTCTCTACTAGTTTATACTGCTTTGTGATGTGAGTCACAGAAATATGGCCCCTCTGCCTCATTGTGGTGTGATAGTAAAGTTGGATTTAGTTCTGGACGCCACACGTTAGAAAGATCATTGTCAAGCAGGAAGATAACCAGTGTTGTGAAGAGTTCAAGATCATAAGATGTGAAAATAGCTTGAAGGAATTGTGAATGTTTTTATGGGAGAAGAAAAAATTTGGGATGGGGTGTGAGTACTTTCTCTGTGTATTTGAAGAGCTGTGATGTGGAGGAGAGATTAAATTGTTCTGCCTGGCACAGGAGGGCAGGTTGAAGTTTTGGAGGGATAGATTTAGGCTTGATATAAGGAAAAACTTCTTAATAAGAAGAGCTATTAACAAGTAGAGTGGAATGGTCTGCTCCAGTAGGTAATGAGTTCTGCCTCCTTTGGAGGACTTAAGACTACTCATTGGGGCATATTGTAGAGAGGATTCTTGTTCAGGTATAGATTGGACCAGATGAACAAGATATAATATATTATAATATAATATAATTGTCCGCTCCAACTCTGAGGTTCTGGTATTCTAAAGGGATAAGAAAGAAGTATAAACCATAATGTCTGCTTTCAAAGGGCGTACAATTTAGTTGAGGAGATAGGATAAAAACATTGGAAATAGTGAATATAATTATATATATATGTATATATATAACATATATA
>NW_025356238.1:0-6932 GCF_016433145.1 Gracilinanus agilis | reverse complement strand
AGGACCTCCTGTCTCTAGGCCTGACTCTCACTCCACTGAGCTACCCAGCTGCCCCTGTACCTCTACTCTTACTATTCCTGGAATGCACTATCTTTACTTTTGCCTCTTAGAATCCTTAGTTTTCTTCAAAGTTCCTCTGCCTTTCCACCCTAGTAGCTAGTTGTCCTCACTCCATAGGACATAGATAGGGAACTGACTTTGGAAGTAGGACAACTTGAATTCAAGTCCTACATCTAACATATTCTGGATGTATGGTGATAGGCAAGTCATTAACTTCTTAATGTTCTAGATAGCTCTCTAAGACTATGAATTATGGAGAAAGTGATGATATATATTGATAGAGGGAATTTCTACCTTAGGAGTTCTCTTATACCAATGGAATTACATCACAGGTCCAATTCTTATCTCTATATTTTTATATACTTATGTTGCTGTCTTCCAATAGAATGTAAGCTCTCATAGGTCAAGGATGTTTTTGTTTGGGCTTTCCTATCCTAGTTTTTAGTGCTTGACACAAAGTAGGCACCTTACAAAGGTTTGTTGATAAGTAGGTAGGCAGGGAGATAGATAGATAGATAGATAAAGGAATGGATAGATGGATTGATGGATGGATAGATAGGTGATAGATGAAGGAATGGATAGTTGGATAGATAGATCATAGATATTGTAAAGATATAGTTAGATAGGCACACAAATCAATAGATGGATATAGGTAGATAGGTAGGCAGACAGATAATAGATTAGATACATAAATAAATGGATGGATAGATGGATGGGTGGATAGATAGACAACCTCTTTCTTATTGTTCAGGCATTTTTTTAGTACTGTCCAACTCTCCATGACCCCCATTTAGGGTTTTCTTGACATTTCCTTCTCTATCTCATTTTTACAGAGGAGAAAACTGAGGCAAACAGGTTATGTGACTTGCCCAAGGTCACACAGTTAGTAAGTGTTTGAAGTTGGATTTGAATTCAGGAAGGTAAGTCTTCATATCCAGGCACTCTATTCACTGTGCCACCTAGCTGCCCAATAAAGAAGGCCACCCTTCTAGTTCCACTAGGGCTCAAACTCCTCAGGACCATTTGCATGTAAAGCAGATGTGACAACCACTACATTATGGAACCTGATTTACTATAATTTTCAATGAACATTTTCATAATTATCCATTTTAGTGCCAAATTAATAGGGTTCACAGATTCACAGAAACTCAGATGTCATTGAATCCAGCCCATGTCTGAGCAGGAAACTTTTCTACAAAATTCCCTGAAAATGGTCATTCAGCCTTAGCTTTAACTCCAATATTGAGAGGGAACACACTCTCTTTTGAAGCTGCCTATTCTGTCCTGGGACAACTCTAATGATTAGGAAATTCCTCTTTACATCAAGTCTGTATTTACCTTTCTTCCACTTCTAACGACTGGTCTCATCTGTCCTCTCTGGACAAAAAGACCAAGTCTCATCCTTCTTCTAGGCAGACCTTCAAATAGCTTTAGGACATTTATAATAGATTTTAAGAGCTTAAAGGCCCAGCCCTCCAGAGATCACTTATTCTGCTCCATTGTAAGAATTTCCCCCCATCCAACCTCAGGTTGAAGATTTTCAGTAATGGGAAAGATACTCATTTCCAAGGCAGCCCATGCCACTTTTGGATTGGTCTCCTTGTTAAGAGGTTTAGCCTGATGGAGCCCACATATGCTACTTGATGACTTCCATCCATTGGTCCTGGTTTTCCCCTTGGGAACAAAATGGAACAAATCTGATCCCTCTTCCAGTCCTTTCAAATACTGGAAGCCAGTGAATATCCCTTATCGAAGTCATTTCTTCTGCAGTCAAAACATCTCTGATTCTTTCATATTCTTTCTAATGTGATTCAATCTTTTAAAAAATCCCTGGGGAACCTGAAATAGGATATTCTTTTTCCCCCTCACCCATATAGTCATGCACAACCATATCCTGATGGATCTGTGCCCTCATCAATTCTGGAGTACCGCCAACAGTTTGCAACCTCCTTCTGCCTGCCCATCCTGTGTGACTCTCTTGCATGTTTCCCTTCCCTCTTCCCCATCAATCTTTCCCAGAAAGAATAGCACACACACACAGAAGATCATTTAGGGGTTGCTTAGGAGTCTTGGTAACCAGCAGCTAATTTGGAAACAAGGAAACAAAGAGGGATACAGAGATGGCTCGGTCCCAACTTGCTGACCTAGTTATTCTGACAGTATAGATGCCGTAGGGTGTGGCTACTAGGTCAAAAGATTTCAAGCTGGCAGGAACCTAGTCTTACTCTCTCATTTTATATATGAGGAAGTTGAGGTCCAGATAAGAGGAACAACATGCCCAAAGTGACCCAGACAATAAAAAGCAGAATTGGGATAGATAGGAACCTTGGGTCTTCTGATTCAAGAGCTTCTGATTATTCCAAAGCACCATTTTGACTGATTGGGAACACACAGGTTGATCTGGGAAGAAACATTTGGAACACCTCATATCCAGGTTAGGGCAGATAAGGGGTGCAGTAGAAAGGAAGACCTGAGTTCCAATATGGCCTTTAGACACTAGCTGTATGACCCTGGACAAGTCACTTATCCACTTGCCTCAGTTTCCTCATCTGTAAAATGAGTTGGAACAGGAAAGGGCAAACCATTCTAGTAGCTTTGCCAAGAAAGCCCCAAATGAGGTCACAAAGGGTCGGACATGACTGAAATGGCTGAATAACAACAAAATCCAGGTTCCACTGTGGCTGGCTGGGATCAGCCTGCATTGAATTAAAATGCTATTCAAATAAATAGTGAGAAAAATACATGGAAGTGGCAGGAGGGTTGAACCAAACACTAGTTGGCATAAACACAACTTCCTGGCTACACCCTGGCTCTGATCTGTTAGTATAAATGTGGCTCATATGCTAAGTGTAGCGCCAAAGGTCACACTGTCAGGAGAAATGAAATACGTCATTGAAGGTTTGGGATGTGCCTTGGCCAATGCTATTAGAAAAGGGAGAGGCCATTGTGGGTCCATTTCTGGAAGACCATCGTCATAAGTCTCAGCAATGGGGAAGACCGACTGTCCAACTGAACCCCCAAAGCTTCACAAACAGTACTGTGAAATCTGATAAATTATGTGACCTCGAAGGTCTTTTCCAGCTCAAAAATGGTGACTCTCTGAAGTCACTGGACTTTCCTGCACCTCATCTATAAACCAGGAGGTTAGATTAAATGATTTCTGAGTCTCTTTTCATTTTGAGTCTATAGTAGGGATTCTATTATTTAATATGGGTTGGATTATATTACTACTGAGCTTCCTTCTAGTCCTTGAATTATATGATTCTGTGAACTTCATGAACCCTTGAATTCAATCCATCTCTCTCTGCCTCAGTTTCTCCCTCTACAAAATGAAAGGACTGAATGAGATGACCTAAGCATTCTCTGGCTCTAATATGGAGACTTCCATAGCTTGTCAAGTTAGAACTCCCTCCACTCATCAGCCATGAATTAATCCAAAGAAGATAACCAATACCTTTGAAACCCACCATAACAAGGGAGTTATAACACTTCATGGGGGAACTCCTTTTTCTCTTAGTGATTAACAATGATGACCATATTTGGGTCTTGCATTTATGTTGATATTTAGTCACATCAGTTGTGGCTGACTCTTTGTGACTCCATTTGGGATTTTCTTGACAAAGATACTGGAGTGGTTTGTGATTTTCTTCTCCAGCTCATTTTACAGATGAGTAAACTGAGGCCAAAAGAGTTAAGTGACATGCCCAGGGTCACCTAGCTAGAATCTGAGGCCAAATTTGACCCCAGATCTTCTTGATTCCAGGCCTGGATCTCTATCCATGGATCCAATTAGCTGTCCTATCTTGCATTTATAGGAGTATAGATATAGAGCTGGAAGAGACTTTAGAGACCATTTAGCCCAACCTCTTCATTTTCCATATAGGGAAACTGAGGTCCAGAGAGGCACCTACAAGTGCTGTAGGTGGTACATGACAGAATCAGAATTTAAATCTAGGACACTTGAGCCCTGTCCAGTGGTATTTCCACTGGAATACTCAGCCTCTACATCTTTCAGGTCACCCGAGGAAAAGAGTATGAGAAAGAAGAGGAGGATTCCCAAATAAGCCAACCTGGCATGAGAGGCTATTCAGCTGGGGGGATAAGCAGGATCAAGGGAATGCCAGAAGGATAGAATAGGGGTTTGGATAGAGCAGCTTATATCTGGGGATTTGGGAAGCTCTCACATAGAAATTAATCTCAGAACACAGGATATTTCTAAAATGCTTAGGGAACTAGTGTCAAGAAGCTTAGGAAAGACAGTCATGGCTGTTCTGATCCAGGATAGATTTTAAGAAAATCGGTAGAAACCCTGGGATGCTACTTCATTTAACCAGGAAGAGTGACTTCTCAGATAAGAGAAAAACCCATCGGTCCAGATAGTAGCCATTCTAGCTCAACAAGGATCATGCCTTCTCTATCTCTTTGTCTGTCTGTCTCTGTCTGTCTCCTGTCTCTCCCTTCCTCTCTCTCTGTCCACCCCCCCTCTCTGTCTATTTTTCTGTATCTCCCACTTTCTCTCTCTGTCTCTCCCACATATGTAACCTGAATAGAATAGTAACTCCCAGAGTTCAGCTTTAGTATCTGATTCTTTCTGGTGTGGTTTGCAGGAGTGACCACTAACTTTAGAGACAAAAGACCTAGGTCTGCATCCTCAGGCCATCTCTAACTAGCTAGATGACCTTAGACAAATCATTGAACCTCTTTGAAACTGTTTCTTTCATCTATAAAAAAGGCCATACTGCTTGCTCTCCTTTACCTCAATGGGTTGTTTAAGGATCCTCGATGCAAAGGAAATAATGTCAGAGCTAAGTTCAAAGGACTTTAGCCCTTACTTTGCTATTTGCCAGTTGTAGAAAATTGGACAAGTCCTTTAGCTTCTTTGGTCCTCTGGTCCTTATCTGAAGGAGTGATGGAGAATTGCTTAGACTGCCCTCTAAGTTTCCTTCTGCCTCTAAATCTATTCAACTTCTTTCAGCTTCAAAATGTTTCCTCATGTTGTGAGGAAACAATCTTTTCCTCCTTTTTCCTACCAAGTTTTTTTTGACAGCGTCATTGGTATAGCAGAAATGGCACTAGATACAGAGGACAAATCCTGGGATGAAATTGGTAAGATATTATACATAAATGTGCTTGGGAAACAACAAAATGTTATCCCAATGTAAGAAATTGTATTTTCTTACTTATAGTCAGAAGAAGTGAGTTCAAGTCCAGGCTCTGGCACTAGATGGCAAGAGTAAATAGTTATTCTTCCGTGAATCTCTATTTTCTCCTTTGTAAAATGAGATAATATTGTACCATCTAGTTTATGGAGTCAATGTTGTTGTAAAGTGCAATGTGAGATTTCAGTGTTATTAATATTTTGTTCTCATCTTTCTTTAATGGAGTTCTGTTCAAAATGGTTCTGGGACAAGTTACTATCTGACAACCGTCTATTATTATTAATGATGATGATGATGATGGAAAGAAATTTGATTTTGAAGCTGTAAGTTTCCCTACTGACAGCCTGTATTTTCATCCTCCTTTTAAAAATATTAAAAACAGACCTTTTCTTTTATTCAGATTCCTGTTTCCTGTCTATTTGGCTGTCCCTTTCTACTGTCAGCAAAGCTGTTTCTGGCTAGCTGGTGATTCCTTGTTTAGAAATAAACAATAATGTCTCTTTGACCCTCTGGAGAGCAGAAAAGAGAGAGCAGACACAACTGGCACCCACTGCCAACTTTTATGCTGTGCTTAGACTCCCTGGAGTGGCTACAGTAATGCTAATACCACCTGGAAATATGGAAATGCCTCTAAACAGATTCTGACATTTTGAAAGCTGCCACCAGTCCATTATTTCCCCAGGGGATGAGGAAATGCCATGCTTCTGATGAGGTTGTATGTCTAAGTATGTGTGCATGGGGGAGTTTAATATGATAACTACCCATTTGAATTTCCCTAAGTCTCAGGGTAAGCACAGGGTGATTGGGTGAGATCAGGGTGTCGCATAGCTTCACTGAGGGGGAATTCTCACTTCTCTCTCATCCCTCTAACATCTACTCCCCATCCTGCCTCCTCACCTAATCCCACCATAGGCAGGGATTGATTTGAAGTCAATTATCATCAGAAAACAGATGTTCTCCAGTCAACCAGAGTTCTCTCCCCTTTCTCACAACAGGTCCACACAGAGAAGGGAGAAAGCTGATGCAATGAGAAGTTTCCCATGGAAGGAGTCAGATAAGGGTTCCATCCAAACCAATAACAAGCAAAAAGCCAGATTTCACTTGTCTAACAGAAAATTTCCTCCTCCTTTGGCATTTATCAGCTTTAACATTTTCACCAGAGGCAGAAAATAACTTGAGCTGAGATTGTTGCCTATCAATTATTCATATGATAGTGCTAGAAATACATAGCAGAGATAGTTATAGTAAAGAGCACATTGGACTGGGAGTTGAGGAAACTTGGGTTCAAATCTTACTTCTGGATATTTTCCTGCTGTCTACAGATGGGTTGTTTAATCTCTCAATGCCTCTGTCCTAAATTTGTAAGATTATAGCTTAGAATAATGGGTCAAGAGCCAGCCTTAGAATCAGGATGACCTGGGCTCCAGTCCTACTTTTGACATATATTATCTTGCCCGAGGCAAACACTTCTCAGTGCCCAGGCGTCAATGTAAGGCTGGAAGTTGTAGAGAAAGTGGGAATAGGCTATTGTTAGAGAGAATTTGTACACTAGGGAGTTCTGTCCCAGTTCTTGAAATAATAATGATAATTACTGTCATTTATATAACTCACTAAGGTTTGCAAAGTGTTTAATATACATACATAATATATATTTATATACAAATATTTATGAATAAATGTATTTATTATGAACAAATACATAAACATTTAAAT
>NW_025356237.1:0-3487 GCF_016433145.1 Gracilinanus agilis | reverse complement strand
TATATATACATACATATATATATGCTAAAGAAAGAGCTAGCATCCAAATTAATGGGTATTTGATGCCCTGCTTCTTATTCCATAGACCTTAATATTTCTTTGTAATCCACATCCCTTGCATTTTTAAAAAAAATTGACAGTCTCCCAATCAACTACTATAAAAATGAAAATAATGATAATGTAAATTTTATGATAAATATACATAGCAAAGAAATCACTGTATTATAAGAGTAATCACTTCATTACACAAAACCATATTCCTCTTTGATTTAACACACTGACTTGACTTCCAGGAAGAAGGTAAGAGTCACTATTTAAATAACAAGACAGAAAGTCATTCTTCCAAAGAGGCCATGGGAACATTTGAGAATGCAATAGAAGTTGTTTTTGCTTCCCTTGTCCTTCCTATTCTATGGGTGATTATATGGCATAGATGCATCTTTTTCCAAGGTTCAGGGTTCCCCCCCGCCAAACTATTTCAAACATAAAGCATCTTTGGACTTGGACAACATGGACAAAAGCCATGAACAGTATTCTGGATAACCTGGAATAGTCCCAAAATAAAGGTCACCTTTTCAGGCCCCAAACAAAGGGTATTCTGGGCAGTCTGAATCAGCCCCAGACAGGAAATACTGAAGCAAACTATAGGAAGTTGGGCCTATTTTTATATTGAATAAAAATCCTTGCATGTAGTAAGCATCTTGATGCATCAATAATTTGATATTTAATTACTAAGAGGTGCAAATGTCACAAACATCAGAATTTTCTCACAGAACTTCTATTCACTATGGTATAAAATATTTGAGAAATCAAACAGAGAAAATGCTTTGAAAGAGTATTTGAAGTGTTTTCTGATTTCCCTTGGACCTCCCCTGGGCTTAAAAACTCCCCAGCCCATTGTGAGTTTTACTCAAACCTCTTTTTCCCTGCTTGAAAGAGCAACATTTCAGAATAGTTGATTTTGACATCATTGACTATGAAAGAACTAAACCTGACTGCTATTAACAGTGACCCTCTGGATCCATCTATCAGCTTCAGCCAAATTTCCTATTTATTGCTGTTTCTTTCTCTCAGAACCCAGCTCCCAGCCTGAGGGACAAGGAGAAGCACAGGACCAGACTTAGCTAGCCCATGACCAAAAGTCTGTTCTGCATCTTCCTAAGAAACACTTCAAAAAGGGAATGGATTTATCACAGTATCCAAATGATACACGTAATACAGAAGAGAGTGAAAATATTATTATGGATCTTTTTTTGTCCCTTCACTTCTTTGGAATTCAGAGGGAAAAATTTAAGTAAACAAATAAGGATTATTTTTTATAACGAATGCAATCTTCTTAAACTAATAATCAGAGAAGAGCTATGATTGTTATATGTCTAAAAATCCCAAATGGCAAAATATAATTAAAGTTAGAACTGTTGAACAAATAAACCTGTTAAATACACAATATTACCAGGCAAAATGGCTATGCATTTATCACTTTGCCACTGTAATTACGATGACTGGAACTCTTCATGCATATATTAATATCTTGCTAACATTATAGAGGCTGAGACATAAATTGCAATGCACTAAAGAAATATTCAACCAGAAAGAGCATAGTGGGGAGGGAAAAAACTTATGATGAAAAAAACAACAACATATGTACTTGCAATCACCGCAGCATGTAATGTTACTTATTGTCTTTACCAGAACGAAAAGAGAATCTTTGAATGGCAAGTAGATTGATCTCCAACAGGTAATCATAGTGTATTTGCACCTCGGTATCTAGCTTGCAAAGCCAAACAAAAATCTATTGCTCTACTCTTAAAGTCTGAGATTCTGAATTTACTCAGTTTATCCTGAGAAGGAAAAAGGAAATGAAACTAGTATATCATTTCTATGGAAATAAAGTGCAACTATGTTTAAGTAATCTTGACTAATTTCAGATGATTATGAATAAACCTTAATTGTATGGATGTGAGTTAGAGTGAGTGTGTTAGTTATTAAGAGGCAAGAGAAGTTGGAACATTCATTCCCATGGGCTGATATGCTAAATCCAGAAATAAGAGAGAAGAGACTTTGAAATGACTTCTGACCACTTGAGAAAATCAGTGCCAAGAATTGCATGTAATGGCTTACAGAAAATTCAAGTGTCTAAGGGTCCACAAGACATAATGAACATTTAGTGCCTGGTCTTGTAAAATGATCTTCCAGTCTCTGAAGAGTTACTGAAACTGTGATTGAAAATTTAATGAAAATTATGGCTTTGAAATCACAATGTCTTCCCTTCCTTTGAACAGCACTTGTTGCTTATTGACTTACCTCCTCTAAGTGTACATTAAATACAATACATTAAACAAGTTATTTTTTTTCTTTTTATGACTTGGACATATTAAGTAAATAAGTCACTTTCTATTAAGTCTTTGTCAATTTTATTGTTTTTGCCATTTTAAAAAAAAGCTTGAATTTCTATTATAAGGAAAACAAATGATTTGAATATTATCCTTTGGGGATGGAGCTATATATTTTTAAATGGTAAAGATTATAGCCTTGGTTTTAGGGGCTCTGAGAGAACTAAATGTGACTTTGTGTTTGAAGTACTATGTCTTATTATTCCTGAGCAAATATAAGTCAAATGTTTACTTTTATTCTTTTCCAATCTCTGAAAACCAACACCTGGAAATGAGAGATTAATTCAGTTATCACATTCATTCTGTCTATAATATAACTACCCAAAATGCCATAATTGGTCCAAATCATGGTCTATTGCTATTGTAGTTTTATGAAATGGACTTCTGGCCCTAGAATTCATTCTATAATCAAGTCATTTTATATATAACTTGGTATCTAAATACTCTTCAGTTGTTGATGACTCAACTAACACTCAGTTTAGGTTGGATTAAGGTTTACAACTTTTAAGAAAACTATTCCTCTCAATTTGATTCTTCTTACATATATGTGAAGAGTTAAGTCTGCCTGAATTGGGAAGTGGGAAAAGAGAGGGAAAGGTTCAGAGAACACAGTTTTAACAGTACTCTGTCAAAGACTCCTTATGTGGACTAGTGTTCTTTTAAAAAGTTTAGATGCACAACAATCAAAATAACATTCAGAGTAATCATAGAAATAATTTGCATTTTTCTCTTAACTCTCTATGCTATGCATACATTGGTAGATAGGGCAGATAGGGATAACAAACTCAAATTTCTATAGCATTTTACAATTATAAAATGCTTTCCTCACAAAAAGCAGTTTAATTCTTTCCTTTTTATGCCACTTTGGATATTATTAGTCCTTCTAGGCAGATGAGTAACTGAGACTGAAATCATTCATTTAAAAAAGGTATTTTGGGGAGCAATCTGAAATTACTCTTAATGAGTTATAAAACTGTGTACACCTTTTGCCCTAACAATGCCACTATTAGTTTTTATTTCCTAAGATGTTCAAGGAAAATGAAAAAGAAAATATATATTCTAAAATATTATATATATATATATTTATACATATA
>NW_025356236.1:0-1213 GCF_016433145.1 Gracilinanus agilis | reverse complement strand
GAAGAAATGTCAAAATATACATATATAGAGAGATAGCTATAGATATAAATATAGATATGTATGTATAAATATATATATAAAACTGGAGGTAAAAAAGAGAATAATATTAAGAGAAATTGGAAAAGAGACAAAATGGGGTAAATTTATAATTCATAAAGAAGAACATGATGGGAGCAGGATAAGAAGACCAATACACTGAAAGGGTAGAGACATTGGAGACAGGAAATACTTAATTCTTACGTGCATTGAAATTGACTCAAAGAGGGAAGAACAATCAGATCCATTGGGGCATCAAATTGATTCATGCCATATAAAAAAGTAGAACAGTAACAAATGGATTGGTGGGGAGGGAAGCGATAATACAGAAGGGGAGTGGGGGGTTAGCTTAAAATGACCCTAAAGAAAAATAAGAGGGAAATAAGAAGGGAGGGGCAAAAAGGAAGTAAAATAAGGGTGGGAATTAGGGGGATTGCTTAAAAACAAAACACTGGTGTAGAAAGAAGTAGTGAAAGGAAAAAGGGCAGGACAAGGAGAGAGAATAAAAATGTCTAAGAATACACAGTTGATAATTATAACTCTGAATGTGAATGGGATGAACTTGCCCATAAAATGGAAGCAAATACCAGAGTGGATTAGAAACCAAAATCCAACCATATGTTGTCTACAAGAAAGACAAATGAGACAGGGAGACATACATAGAGTAAAAATGAAAGGCTGGAGCAAAATCTATTGTGTTTCAACTGAGAAAAAGAAGGCAGGGGTCACAATCATGATATTTGACAAGGCCAAAGGAAAAATAGATCTAGTTAAAAGAGATTAGGAAGGTAATTACATCCTGATATAAGGTAGTATAGACAAGGACGATATATCGGTACTCAACATGTATGCACCAAATTGTATAGCATCCAATTTTCTAAAGATGAACTTGGTGAAGTTTAAGGAAGACAAAGATAATAAAACTATACTAGTGGGACACCTGAACTTTTCACTGTCAGATCTAGATAAATCAAACCAAAAAAATAAATAAGAAAGAGGTAAGAGATGTGAATTAAATCACAGTAAAATTAGAGTTAATAGATATGTGGAGAAAAATAAATAGGAACAAAAGGGAATGCATCTTCTTTTCAGCAGCACATGGTACATTCACAAAGATTGACCATGTACTAGGGCATAAAAACATGGCAAACAAGTGCAAAAGAGTAGAAATAATAAA
>NW_025356235.1:0-5851 GCF_016433145.1 Gracilinanus agilis | reverse complement strand
GAGACAGACAGAGACAGAGAGAGACAGAGAGAGAAAAGAGAGAGAGAGGGAGGGAGAGAGAGAGACAGAAAGAGGAAGAGACAGAGACAGAGAGACAGAGAGAGACAGAGAGAGAAAAGAGAGAGAGAGAGGGAGAGAGAGAGAGAGAGGAGAGACAGAGAGAGATAGAGAAGAGAGAGAGAGACAGAGAGAGAAGTGAGAGAGAGGAAGAGAGAGAAGTGAGAGAGAGCGCGAGTGGTCTTATTGTAGCCTCATAAGAACACTGAGAAGCGAGTACAGCGAGGCCCTGATCAGTACTAACAGGGAATCCTCTGCGTATTTCCATTGAGCTGGGACCAATGGGACCATCTTTTACATAACGGTGACTTCCAGAGATGTGTAAACTCGAATATGGCGTCCCCTTTGGAGGATTCCTTCTCCTCACTGATGGCTACCTAACTGTTTCACAATAATCTTTACCTCCATTTTTCAGATGAGGTAACTGAGGTTCCAAGAGCTCATATCTTGCCCAAACTCATACGGCAGAATCTGAACTCGGGTCCCGCGGGACTCAGTAGGCGGTCGGTTGGTTTTGTGAGAAAGTCATTGCGCTCAGTCCAAGTAAACGCTCTTACTCGGGGCCTCTGTCTCTCCCTGGCCCTTCTTGCCTCCGTGCAGGTCTGTCGGACAATGCCGCCGACCTGGAGAAGAGGAAGCAGATCTATGGGCAGAACTTCATCCCCCCCAAAAAGCCCAAAACTTTTCTCCAGCTGGTGTGGGAAGCCCTCCAGGATGTCACCCTCATCATCCTGGAGATCGCGGCCATCATCTCCCTGGGGCTCTCCTTCTACGCGCCACCTGGAGAGCAGAACGAAGGTGAGTGGGGGGGCGGGCCTGGCCGGGCTCCAGAGGAGGGAGGAGGGCCGTCCTGTGCAGGAAGGGGCCCGGGAGGGATGGAGAACCAAACAATTCAGGGCAGCAGATCTTGGGAAAGGAAAGACTCCGGCCCTCCCCCCAGGAAGCTTCCAGTCCCACCGGGGGAGCCAGGCCTCACCCACTGGCAACCCTCGGAGAATGGCATGTAGCAGAATGGGGAACAGTGTGGGGGAGACAATAGGGGCTCAAGTTCAAAGGCAAGAGAAATTCCTGAGGACCAGGGTAGTCCGAGAAGCTTTGATGGAGGAAGCTAGGCCTCGAAGGATGCCTCCAGGCTGCCCGGGCCTTCCTGCTGACTCTGCGGCCCCCTCCCTAGAGCTGTTTTCCTTCCTCACGTCCTGGGAACCCCAAGATGACCCACCTCCCCTCTCCCCAGGTCAGAACTCGCGTTTTCTTTGGCTCTAGCCCTTTGCTTTCCCCTCGCCCCTCCCGGAGGTGTTTCCACTCGGAGCACCTGAGACACTGCCCTCTGGCCCGCGGGGCGCCCCTATGGGCCACCTCGGGGTCCGGGCGCCCTCCGGCCTCGCCTCCATCCACCCAGAAGCGACGTGTGTGAGCAGGAAACACTGCCGTGGCTCCTCTTCCTCTAGTCATCCAGAAGACACGATTAGTTCACAGCAAAGGCATGTTAGTGAAACCGTAGAGTAAGAAAACACAAGAGGCAGCTCTAGGCCGCGGCCTCCCATGACTGCGGCGAGGGGCACCCAGGAGGACACACGCCCCGAGACCCTCATTTTACAGAGGAGGCCACTGAGGCTTAGGGAGGGGAAGGGCCTTGTCCAAGGCCACACAGAACATCCCAGATCTTTAGCTGGCAAGACCCCAGAGGCCATCTAGCCCAGTCTCTTCGTTTTACACAGGGGCCAACTGAGGCCCAAGGAAGGGGCCAAATAAGAATTCAGACCCCGGTCCTCCAGTCTCCAAATGCAGCCTTCTTCTCTATTTTAGCCTCTTTCCTCTCACAGCCTCTACAATCCAATTAAACCGACTTAATCAGATCCTCGAGTGCCCATGGTGGCCTCGCTGAGTGTTCTGCTGTCTGAGCCCTTCGTGGCCAGGGCCTGGCACCAGGCCTTTCTCCTTCTCCCGTCTCCCAACCCTCTTCCCAGGCTCCCACGCCAAGGCTGCGTCAGAGCTGAGTGCGCAGGGCCAGTTGGCTAAATAACATTGCCCTGGGTCTGCTTGATTGCAGAAATGGGCGAGGGGGGGGGGAGGGAGGGGGAGTGTGCCAAGGCCTGTCTAAGCCTCTCCCTCTCCCTTGGGGGCAGCCTGTGGGAATGTCTCAGCTGGGGCTGAGGATGAGGGCGAGGCAGAGGCCGGCTGGATTGAAGGAGCAGCTATCTTGCTGTCGGTCATCTGTGTGGTACTGGTCACGGCCTTCAATGACTGGAGCAAGGAGAAGCAGTTCCGTGGCCTGCAGAGTCGAATTGAGCAAGAGCAGAAGTTCCAAGTCATCCGGAACGGGCAGGTGGTCCAGATCCCTGTGGCCGAACTCGTGGTGGGAGACATCGCCCAGATCAAATATGGTGAGGAGGCACACGGGGGCTCTTCACACTTTGCCAAGGGCTATGGGAAAGGGAGAGAGAGCTGGGCCCTTCTCCATTCTCGGAAACTTTCTTGCGCTGGCTCCCATCCCCTCATCGCCGGCTTTCCTTGGCCTTCCAGGGTATCAGGACTGGCAAATGCATTTCACCAACAATCCTACCCACCCGTCAGGGGCACTCCCTCCTCTCCCCTTCAAGGGAACACATGTGGACTCTACTGGGGGCCTTCACCTAAAGGCGCAATTTCAGTAGTAGCTGGCTGTTGCGGGCACGTGAGGAATCCCGCAAACCGTAACTAGGAGGCGCTTTGGTTCTGGCTCTGCCTAGACTTGGCCCCCTTTAAGCTGTCTTTGTGTTCTTCTTGCCCTTGGAGTCATTATCCATCACATAAATGTAGGAATCCCCAGTTCCTCGGTAGATCAGAGGCAGGGTTAAGGGGAGGCAGGAACAAAGATTCGAATTCTAGACCCCCATCTGCTCCCAGAGAAAGAATGGGGTAAAGAAGAAGACTTCAGCTTGACCTAAAGAGAAACTCTCTGGCAGTACTGTACAGAAATGGAGGTAGTGAGTTCCCTGTCACTTCAGGCACAATCTGGATAGCCCAGCTGTCGAGGCTGCTGTGGGAGGATTCTCACTCGGGTATCGGTTGGATTCTATGCCTTCGGAGGTCCCTCTCATCCCGGAGATGCTCCGTTTCTGGGATGAGAGGAAGAAAGAGAAGGGGGAGGGAGGGTTGCTTAGGTCCTGAATGTTCCAGCTGCTTAACGATTCCTTTTTCTGGCTGCCCCTCCAGGTGACTTACTGCCTGCTGACGGAGTGCTCATCCAGGGCAATGACCTCAAAATCGACGAGAGCTCCCTAACCGGAGAGTCAGACCACGTTCGCAAATCAGTGAGCAAAGACCCCATGCTGCTCTCTGGTAAGTCCTGGCTCTAGTCTAGGCACACACTCGGGGGCTCTCTGAGCCCCTCCAGCTGCCCGTGGCTTCATTTACGTAGAAGAGGGTAACATTTAAGGGCGTTACCGATGGGGGCTTTTCCAGGGAGGAGCTTTTCTAGAAGCTCAAGTGAATGTTAGCCATTGAGCCCTTGCCAAGAGCCTGGCCGAGCACTCTCTGGCCCCTGAGGTTAACGGACAGCTTGATTGGCGTGGTAGTGTGAGTGCTGGGATAAACAGAAGAAGAGGCGTCTACGGCCAGGTCCCAGAGCCAGCAGCCAGGGAGGATCCCCAGACACAGGTCAGGGGTCATCTTGGGTCATGCTCAAGGCCTCACGGCCTCTCCTTGTTTTGAAGCACGAGTGCTGCCCATTTTACCCCTCTGGGAATTGTTGTCATCATTCAGTCATACCCAACTCTTTGTGACCCCGTGGCCAAAGGTTTTTGGCAAAGATGACGGGTGGTTTGCCATTTCCTTTTCCAATGTGCCCCCATTTTATAGATGAGGAACTGAGGCAAAAAGGGGTGAAGTGACTTGCTCAGTGGCACAGCTGGTAGTGTCTGAGAGCAGATTTGAACTCAAGTCTTTCTGACGCCGGGCCCGGTGTTCTATGCACTGCTCCGCCACTCTAGTGGTGGTGGCGTTCAGTCATTTTGGCTATTGTCCTGCCCTCAGTGACCCTTTGGGGGGTTTTCTTGGCAGAGATACTGGAGCGGTTTGTCATTTCTTTCTCCAGCTCACTTTACAGACACGGGAAACTGAGGTCAACAGGGTGAAGGGCTCTGTGTAGCATCCCGACTCTTTCTGTCCTGCTTACTCAGGTACCCATGTGATGGAAGGCTCAGGAAGGATGGTGGTCACTGCTGTTGGAGTGAACTCTCAGACCGGCATTATCTTTACGTTGCTTGGCGCCAGTGGAGAGGAGGAAGAGAAGAAAGAGAAGAAAAGTAAGCTTCTGTGCCCCATCATCCACCAGCTCTTTCCCGGTCCCCCCCCCAGACTCAGGCCCAGTGGGGTCATTGGAGGGTCATTCTCCTTACAGATAGGCTGAGCCACCTTCAGCCTGGGGTCCCTGGCTCTTCCGAGGAAGACCGAAAAGCAGCATCAATCTCCTTAGACTCCCTTAGGACATTCGATCGCCTTAAACTATGCCCCCCCCTGAAGAAGAAGTGATGTTAAAAGTGCTACTGGAAGAGTTTGAATCTAGGAAGAAGGACCCCCCCTCCGGGGCTGGTGGAAAAGCGGGAGGGGGCCGTGAACTAGAGAGGTCCCCAGTGGCGGAGTCCTATGACCAGAACATAGTCGTAGGGCTTCCATGTTCACCAGCGCCGGGACGTGGGACAGCTCCCAGGATGACCTCCCCAGCGACATACACACACACGCACACACACACACACAATCAGGTGGAGCTTAGAGACCCCCGTGGACCATCCCTCCTCTCCCTCCCCCGGCTCCCGCCTCCTTCCAACAGAATTAGCTCTGTAGCATCCCAGCCACCAACAGGAGCCCAGTTCAGCTGCTCTTGCTTTAGCTTCCGCCCCTTGGCAGCTCCAGGCCAGAGGGGAGGTTGCTGCCTTTCTGCCTGCCCTACCAGCTCAGCTGCTCAGGTTTCCTTACTGTTCTGACATAGAAACGCAACTCACGTTCCTGTAGTGCTTTAAGATTTGCAGCGTGCTTTCTTTGCACCATCCCTGGGAGTCGGTGGTGCAAGCATTCTCATCCCCATTTTACAGATGAGGCTATCGAGGCTCAGAGAGGTGCAGTTGGTCCCCAAACTAGTGAGTATTGGAGCTGGGGTAAAATGTTCAGGCTCAGGCTGGATGACCATTGGATCCGGATGCTGTAGAGGGGACTCCTGCAGTGGGCGGGAGGGGACATTGGCTTTGATGGGAAAAGAAATGGGCTGAATTCCTCAGATGGCGGGCTTGTTTCACAACAGCTCCACTACAATGGAGACGTCAAGGAGGGCACGTGGGCGACTGGCTTGGAACCTCAACCAGTCCCCGGGGAACCCTTCCTGTAAAAGAAGTAGAACCCTCTTCAGGGAAATCTAGGACCTCCCCTTGCCCAGGAATCCCTGGCTTGCAGGGGAAGCGGGAGAGAGGCAGGGAGAGTTTGAGTGGCCAGAGATAGATGCGTAAGCCTGACGGGGCCTTAGTGCCAAAGCAGTGTCCAGGATGGGGGGCGGAGATGGGTCCCTCGGTACCCTTGTTGCCCAGCCACTGGCAGCCTTCATGCGACTAGAGGGCAGGGGTTCAGGCAGCCCCAGGCTGTTCAGGAACAGCTGATGTAAAATTTACAGCCCATAAATGATTCAGGGACTGGCGCCCTGCAGAGTGGGGAGCATGGTGGTGGCGGGGATGCGCTGAATTCCTTTTGAAATCCCAGGTCTAAACCAGCACTTGCCACAGTGAACAGATTGCCCCACTCCTCCCTCCCTCCCTCCCCCCTCTCC
>NW_025356234.1:0-3228 GCF_016433145.1 Gracilinanus agilis | reverse complement strand
CCCCTCTCTCCCTTCCTCCCTCCCTCCCTCTCTGTCTCTGTCTGTCTCTCTCCTCCCTTTTTCCCTGTTTCTGTCTTCATCTGAATCTCTTTCTGTGTCTCTGTTTCTCTCTCATTCTGTTTCTGTCTCTTTCTCTGCCTGCCTTAGTTTCTTTATCTACAAAAGAAAAGACCCAAGTAGATGGTCCCTAGGTTCCTTTCCCATTCTCCATGTGATTCTGCCAAGGCTTCTGAGAATTTCTCTTCCCATTCCGGTATGATGACAAACCACTCAGGGTGCCCTTGGTGGTCCTCGAGTTCTGCTCAGGGTGAGATTTTGCAGAGTTGGGGCTCTATGGGCAGGGGGACTAGGGGGCAAGGCGGCATCTTCCTTTACCTTGATCTTCATGGTGCTGGGTGCCAGAGCTGTGATCTCCTTCTGCATCCGGTCAGCGATCCCTGGGTACATGGTGGTTCCCCCTGACAGGACATTGTTGGCATAGAGGTCCTTCCTGATGTCAATGTCACACTTCATGATGCTGTTGTAGGTCGTCTCATGGATGCCCGCAGACTCCATCCCTGAGAGGAGACAGCCACAGGGGGTGTGTCATTGGGGGGAGGGCGGGGGGAAGCTCTGGTGGGACAGCAAACATCCCAGTCAGAAGTGAGTAATGGGAGGAGGCTGGGAAATCAGAGTAAGGGGGAAAAGTGAGCCTGTCCATAGACATAGATGACAAAGGCAGAGGATTTCTTTTTACCAAAGAGCCTACCACCAAACACTTACTACTGTCTTCAGAGTCCTGGGGCAGGGACTGATTGCCTAGACCATGTGGCTACCTCTGCAGCCCCAGGCATGACGTTTCTCCTCTGGGTCTCAGTTCCCCTCCTGGCAATGAGGTGGCTCAATTTAGTGGGCCTTGAGATCCCTTCCAGCTGTACAACTATGTTAAGAGCATTGGAGAGGAGGCTGTCAAATGCGAGGTGAAATCCCAAGAGGAAAGTAGCAGCAAAGGGTGGGAAGGGACATGGGGAAGCTTTCCTGGAGGGGGTGACTTTGAACTAGGTTGTAGAGGTAGGAATTCAATAGGCAAAGAAGGGAAGAGAGTGAATTACAGGCAGAGGAAATACCCTGAGCAAAGATGTGGGCACAGCGACCCCTTCAGGCACAGGAACAAATAATCTTTTAGTCTGGCTGGAACGTGGACAAGGCCAGAAAGAAAGCTTAACATCTGGGGGAATCCTGTTCCTTTCAAGGGAGAACAGCCTCTTTTTCAATTAGACAAATCACTTCTGGATCTCCACCACATTAAAAAAAAAAACCCTCTATTTGCTTTATGGCTAGAGAAAAGGGCATGAAAACCAGAATTTGGCTTTCATTCTCTCTTCACTACCCAGTGTGTTCAGAATGGCATAGAGGAAAAGGCACTGAACTTGGAGTCCAACGGAGCCGAGTTCGAATCCTACCTCTGACATTTACTGTTTGTTACTCTCTTTTCCTCTATGAGCCTCAGAGTCCTCAGAAAAGTGAGGATAGCAGTCTTTGGATAGTTTAACCCACAAGGAAAGATAGTGTACAAATCTTGAAGCACGCCAGAAACAGAAGTCCCAATTAGCCTGCCTGACTGCAGACCAAAAAGTGGTGACTCCTCACAGCATCCTCCTCATCATCAATCAACAGCAATGGTGAATATAGAGAATTGTGGGAAACAGGAATAGCTCACATTCCGATAGTGCTCACTATGTGCCAAGCACTCTGTTAAGCACACAAAGGAAAAGGACATGGCTGCTGCCTGAGAAAGGCCCCAGTAGAGGCTCTTACCGATGAAGGAAGGCTGGAAGAGGGTCTCTGGGCAGCGGAAACGCTCATTTCCAATGGTGATCACCTGACCATCAGGCAGCTCATAGCTCTTCTCAAGGGAGGAGGAGGATGCAGCGGTGGCCATCTCGTTTTCAAAGTCCAGAGCCACGTAGCAGAGCTTCTCCTTGATGTCGCGCACGATTTCCCGCTCAGCTGTCAACAAGAGTCAACTCTCAGTATTCCAGAGAGAAGAAGAGCCCTGATGAACACGCCTACCATCGGCCTCTCTCTCTCTGTCTCTCTCTCTCTCTCTGTCTCTCTCTCTGTCTCACTCTCTGTCTCTGTCTCTCTGTCTCTGTGTGTGTCTCTCCCTCTTTGTCTCTCTCGGTCTCTCTCTCGGTCTCAGTCTCTGTCTCTCTGTCTCTCTCTATCTCTCTGTCTCTCTGTCTCTCTCTCAGTCTCTGTCTCTGTCTCTCTGTCTCTGTCTCTCTGACTCTCTTTCTCTCTCAGCCTTTCATGACATTGTGAGGCCAAGTACATGGAGATGTTTCCCTTCCTTCCCACAAAGGAAATGAACCTTGAAAGTGGGAGGGAAATGATAGTAACCAAGCTTAGCCCCTTTCTTTGCAGAGTGGGGGGCCATGGATGCGGAACACTACCTATACTCTCAGACTTAATGTATTGATGAGTTTCACTCAGTTGCTTTTTCCCTCCCCTCTTTCCTGGTCATTCTTTGTTCCAGCAAAGGTCTAGGAGGGAGGGCGGTACACAGATATACTGGGGAATGACATCGATCCAGGAGTCCAATTCTTTTTTTTTTTTTTTAAACCCTTAACTTCTGTGTATTGGCTCCTAGGTGGAAGAGTGGTAAGGGTGGGCAATGGGGGTCAAGTGACTTGCCCAGGGTCACACAGTCCAATTCTTTTTTGATAGTGAGAAAGGAGTAGAGGCAAGTGATCCATACCAGTAGTCACAAAGGAGTAGCCCCGCTCGGTCAGGATCTTCATGAGGTAGTCGGTGAGATCACGGCCAGCCAGATCCAGACGCATGATGGCGTGGGGCAGAGCGTAGCCCTCGTAGATGGGCACGTTGTGGGTGACGCCATCTCCAGAGTCCAGCACGATGCCTGAGAAGACAGCCATAGAGAGGGAGGCTAAGAAGGGTGTGGAGGCACTTTCTCCTATGATGGAATGCCATTAGGCCATGCCCGTCACTGGTCAGAGGTCTGTCTGCCAGGTGGGTCTGGAGGCCAGATGTCAAGCTTTTTACACATCGCGAACAACTCATCCTATGTTTCTCGACTTGAATTCCTCAAGGCTCTCTGCCCTGTCAGTATGGACGATTCATTCACTAATGCAGATTACAGCCCCTCTACAACTTTGAGGACTATTTCTCAATTGCTCTGGCCAAAAAATTCTTCTGCTGCTCTTTGAATGGCACATCTAGAATTGG
>NW_025356233.1:0-5306 GCF_016433145.1 Gracilinanus agilis | reverse complement strand
AAAAAAACAGCTTTATTCTAGACTTTCTCATTTTTTAAATATTTTTCAAGTTATCATTTATCTCTTCTGAGTAAATAGATTGCTGTCTCACAAGAAAACTAGGTATATACAAAGGTTCACTCAATAATATATTCTCTGACATGTAAAGGTGAACACTTTTACCCATTCACTGCAATCAGGAGTTTTTTGTAGAGGAGAAATTATTTTGGAAATTTTGAATTAAATCTAAAATGGTGGCATCTTTTAAACATGCATTTAAGTCAGAATAGCATTTTAGCCTGGTGCTGGCATTCTGGATTACTAAATAATATAAATGATCCAACAGGGCTATAATTTTGTAATTTTTTGGCTGAATGGGCCTGAGTCTTTTGGCATCCAGCAGTGAGGAAAGCTATTTTTAAGCAGGAGCATCATATGTGTTACCAAAGGTCTACACTGTCTCAGATTTACTTTAAAGATATTTCAAAATGTCAAAGTAGCAAATAGAATTTCACTTGTTTTTGTCACATCTGGACTTAGGGGGTCGATGTAAGAGATGGTCCTTTTCCAAAGAATTGTTTTGGTTTGGTTTTTTTTGTATCATTTGCTATTATTTCAAGTCTGCTAGCTTTGTTTTTCAATCACCCTCCAGTAATTCATGAAGGGCACATTATCCATTTAAAAATGCCTGAAATCTACCAAATATATTAATTTCTTCACTTAGAGATTTCAGGATACAGATAAGAGTCATCCTCCCTTCTGATACATTCTTTCATTCTGGTATGTAGTTAAATATATCTGTTGATATTCTGAGTGATAAAGCATATGAAAAGGCTATGACTTTCCGTTACATTTTCCAGTGAATGTGTTCTTTCCCTGAGGGAGTAAAAACAGTTTCAAAAATAACATCTTACTCTTTGGAAAGAAAATTAAACATGTAGAAGATCCCGTTTATCATTAAAGGTCTAAACTGACTTTTGTCTTCAGTTTTCTGCCTAATCGGCATGAAAGATTTTCGTACTCAATGTTAAGAATTGTTGCTTACATCCTTTCATTCCTAATATCAGAACCTCTTCTTTATACAGTATCTTATTTTCCTGACCCCAGCTTCTTCTGGTCCTTTATACCTACCATCTATACCATACCATCCACTTCCAGTCCCCTACCTGGATCAATATTTTAATGAAAGAAATAGTTGTTTCATTATTCTTCAACATTAATTCTATACCTTTAATATCTCACCAGAATTATTATTCACTGTAATTTGCTTCAAAGAGCTCCAAGTCACCTACAAATTTACCTATAGGAGAAAGGGACTAAGAAAAATATTTCTGTATTAATGTCTATATCTATACACATATATGCACTCTATACACACATATATAGAATATATCATGCATACATGTGTGTATATATACATATTTGTGTGCATATGTTGGTTTTTGTATGTAGTGTATATGTATGCATATCTTGTGTTTGTATATGTATATATGAATGTGTGCATTACAAATGTATGTATAGGAATGTGTATTGATGTATAGATGTACACACTGATGCACACTAGGTATACCTGCATATGATATATTTGTTTAAATATATGCTTATATGTTTATGCATACATATATATGAAAATGTACATATAAATGCTTATGGTTTTTATACAAGATTATATATTGCATGTATATACACATGTTTGTACTCATGTGTCATATACATGTTTACATAAGTAGGCAAACTATATGCATGCATATGTAGATTGTTTACATTTATATATATATATATATATATATATATATATATATATATATGTGCATGCATGTGTACATATGCATTGCATGAATGTACTCTGGGCACTCTGTGTATATATGTGGGTATATGCATGTGCATGTGTGTAAAGTATATGTATATATAGCCATACAAACAAAATAGGTGTATTTGCCTGTATAGATGTGTGTGTGTTTATATGTGCATGTGTGTATAGATATATGTACACACGTGTCTATATCTATGTACATAAACACATATATACATTTAAGTGAACCAATGTGGCCCAAATGTCTCTATAATACAGAAAAGGATTTCCTGGGAGAGAGGAACCTGCACCACTAGGCTGGTGTTTCTGTGACTGCTTTTTCAGTTCTTTGTAGCCTGTAGAGTGAGGATTAGGAGAAAGTACTGTATGGATTCTATGGACATTCCATAGATTTCATGCCATCTCAAATATTGCCCTGGGAGAAACTAGGGAAATATTTCATCTGGCTTAATATTAATTTATTAATCAATTTGCTTTGTTTTTCACTATTAGTTTTAAATAATAGCAAAATTAAGGAATGTCTTTTATTTTAATAACATTTAGGTATTATTTGTGTGGTTTATATTATTAATTAGTATATGGATGATTTATTTTCTACAGCAACTAGATGCATAATAGACATAGCACTGAAAATGGTTAGGAAAATTAGTTCAAATGCTACCTCAGATATTTACTCGGTGGACTTGGCAAAGAACTTAACTTCACTGTGCCTTACCATTCAAAATGGAAGTAATAAAAAATTGCAATTCATAGGAGTTCTGTGTAGGTCAAATGAGATATTTGCAAAGATTTTTGTGAGCCTTAAAAGACTTTATAAATGCTAGCTATGGTTGCTGTTATTGGTGGTATTGTTATTAATATTTAATTTCTTTTTCCCTCAGCCCTACTTCAACGACCCTTCAGTGTATGGAAGTGACTCAGCCATTAGAAGGTTTTATTAGTGGAGCACAAACTTTAGGAAATCGTGATGAGTAGAAACAAAAGTCTAAATCTAGAAATGAACCGAAGCTCTGTAATATGAAGATCATCCAAACAAAATTCAAGACCCATCACCATAGAGTTGACCCCAAGTAAAGGATTTTGAGGTCATGAGAATTCATGAAAGCTATCTATTATATTTTAGTAATCTGTATCATAGGGAAAGAATACTCAGAATAGCAAAATAGAAAATTATGTTATAACTATTATCTATACTGGTACAAATAAAATAATCAATTATGTTATACTTTGTTTTACAGAGTTCTTCACTATTAAGATACAAAGATCTGACATCCAGAATAAAAGAGGGAATGAAGTATTTTATCTTTCATTATAGTTTTGCTGCCATTGTTATTGTTAATTTTCATTAAATGTGTGCATAACACCAGCATAAACATTTGGCCTTTCACAGAAATATGAAAGGTTTTTCTTTGGGATCACCTATCTCTTTTAACTTGTTTTCCTTTCTTTTTCTGTGTTGTAACCTGGCAAATCACTTCTGAATGCCATAGAGATTATAGCAATTTGCCTATTTTCATCACAGAACAGATGTTCTATGTATTTGCCCTCTTCCTATTCAGTTTGGGATTGGTATAACACAGCTGTTACAGTTAAGTCTGGGTTTGGTACAGAAGTTTCCTTAACATCGACAAGAAATGCAGATATAGATAGATTTCAATCAGGTATATTTCCTTAGTAAGTATATAACAAACCCTGAAAAGTGATGCTTTTCATAAAATGGACTGTTTGATAAATGAATATTTGCTTCAAGAACCACAAAGTGAAACCTGTGTACCAACAAAGCGAATGTTGTTTGTGGAGTTACAAGTCACTAGTTTTGATTTCTACACTAATGGTTGCCAAATGAAACACATCATGAAATCTAAATCATTTAATGAGAAAGTAGAGGGAGGAGAAAAGCCTTTATAGAGCTTCTACTAAATATCAAATACTATGCTAAGAATTTTATAAATAATATCTTCTATGTATCATCATATCTCATCATTATTTCATCATTTTTTCATATTCATCACAACACTATGAAGTAGATGCTATTATTATTTCAGATTTTATAGTTGAAGAAATTGAGGAAAACAACATGCAGTTAATAAGTATCTACAGCTGAATTTGAACTTGCGTCTTCTAGACTTTAGGCCCATTGAAAGGGAATATTAAAAATGTATTATGTATTTAGGGCATGCAAGGCAATGTTTGTTTTATGCATAAGTGTGGTGCCTAACTTCCTCATCCTTCGAAATAGGGATAGAAATATTTCTGATATTTGTCATACAGGATAGTTATGAGGAACAAATAAAGCAATACCAGAGCTGGATGTTAGAGTAGGAGAAAGAATTAGAATTCCTACCCTACGAGTACACCAAAAGATTTAGAAAGACCACAAGACTGATTACCAATCGGGAAATTTTAAAAAAAAGAAACAAAGAAAACAAAGAAAGAAGGAAGGAAAGAACCCAAAGAGAGTCTTTTATTTTTCTAGCCCAAACCATTTAGGCAGATAAACAGAGACCTTTTACGTTTGGGGATTGCAATCTAGCCATCTTGAGAATTTGAAAATAGGGCTTGAAAGAGAATTGTCTCAAGGAAATACGAGGTCCCCAACCCAAACAAAGAGGAATGAACTTATGAAGAATAGTAATATTCTGGTAGCTCTGTAGCTCACTGTTCAGTTCCAGGTAAGAAATCCATCCATGAAGGACCAAGGAGAAGAACTCTTCTCAGGCTTAGAGTGGTGATTATAGTCCATAGTCTGTGTACTGAGCAAGGAACAAGTTCAGAAGCAGGCATCAATTCTTTGGATGTGACCATAGAACCTATAAATTACAGAGGAGCTATGAGAAAACAGGCTCATTATTGCAATTTAGGTAGAACTGTGAATTTGTCTACCTATTCTTTGTTAAGCATTTTGGCATTGGACATACACATTTAGAACACTACCAGGTCTATGCCACTATGAGATGGCAAGTGGTATATAGTAGATATGGTATAGTAGACTGAAAGCTGAACACAGAATCAGGAACATTTAAGTTCAAATTTATTCTCAAACACTTACTAAGATTTTTGACCCCAGCAAGTCACTTTAACAGATATCTATGTCTTTTCCCTTATCTCCAAAATAGGAATAAAAGAGCATCTCAATCTCAAAGTGGTTGTAAAGCTAAGTATGAGATAAGTATATGTAAAGTGCTTTGCAGACTTTAAATTGCTAAGTTCCAGTTATCATTATCATCATGTGTGGGAAGGGAGCCCACTGACTCAAAATGAAAAAAAAAGAAAAAGAAAAAGAAAAGGCCTGGAATCACAAAGCAGCAAGCCAATTTATTACTCCTACCAGCAGAGGGTGTCCCCAACAGAGATACAACTCCACTGGGAGGCACCTGCTGAGCTGAAAGCAGGTGTTTTAAGTATAGTTTCTAGGTGGGGGTTTTCCTTGTGCACTGGAGGGGCTCACAATCTAACACCCAATCAGTCCTAGGTGAAGGAAGGAAGGAAGGAAAGAAGGAAGGAAGGAAGGAAG
>NW_025356232.1:0-4357 GCF_016433145.1 Gracilinanus agilis | reverse complement strand
AAAAAATCCACAGATCCCAAATTGACAACTTCTAGGAATGCTATAGTCAAGCTCAAGAAATCCCCTGTCAAGGAGAAGATACTACAAACTTCTAGAAACAATATCATGGAGCTCCAATTATGATTATATAGGATGTAGCAGCATCCACACTGAAGGACCAGATGGCATGGAATATGATATTTGAGAAGGCAAGGGAACTGGTTCCACAATCAAGAATTAGCTACCCAGCAAAACTAACTATATTCTTTCAGGGAAAAGTATGGTCATTTAATAAAATAGAAGATTTCCAAGCATTCTTGAAAAAAAAAAGAGTAGACTTAAATGGAAAATATGATGCCCAATTACAGAATTCAAGAAAAACATAAAGAACTAAATAAGAAAGAGAAAAAAATTTAAGGGCTTCAATAAAGTCAAAATGGCATGTATTTCTATTTGGAAAGACAATATCTATAACACTTAAAAATATTATTATTATCATAATGTTAAGATGAGATTAACTCTCCCCTTCCCATTTTTAGATTTAATCACCAGAAATGTATAAAGCCCACTTATCTTTAAGTGTGGGGAGGTCTGTGACCCCATGTACAATGGTGGGTGATGAATCACAATTGACTGACAGCTCCATGGGGAAGACCTAAGCAAAGCTTTAACTGTAATTGGTCCATGTAAAGTGGAAGGAAGGCACAAGATGTGATGAAAGGAAAGGTCTTTAAAAGTGGTAAGAACTTCCTATGAGGAGATTTTTGGCCTTCAACTTGACTTTGGAGGAGCTCCTGCTTGGAACCTCAGGACTGCTCTTGAATTTTCCCTTAGAACTACCACAAAGGTGAGTGAAAAAGGCTGACTTCCTTTCACTGGTATCCCTGGAGATACTAGCCTCTGGAGAGACCTCCTCATCTTGGAGTAGGCTTTATAGCAAATATTCTTGTTTAATTTACCTCTGCACCCCCTTTGCTGGGGCCTCTGCAGCCCTGATGGTTTAGACCAGGCTGGAGTAATCATCTACTCTCTCTCTCTCTCTGATTTTCTTGCTTTCACTCTTTCTTCTTTTGTAAATAAACTACCATAAAATGTCATTTAGACTTGAGTAATAAATACTGGTGACCACACTCTTATAAATTTAGTCCAACCCTTTAATATGTTACCCCTTGTAATGGTAGCTAGAAGAAGTATATGTAGAGCATTCAATGGTAAGCTGTTTAGGTTGATATGTAAAAAATATTTTTTAAAAAAGGGGGGTAAGAAAAAGAAGATAATACTAACAGAAATGGGAAAAGAGTTAAATGGGGTAAATATATCAAATAAAGAAGAATTGGGAAATGGAGGGGAGAGGGGATAAGACTAATACAATCAAAGGGAGGAAGACATTGGTAATAGTTAATACTTAAACCTTACTCTCATTGGAATTGTCTTAGAAAAAGACAGTCACATGCATTTGGGTATAGAATTGTCTCTCATGTGATAAGGAAAAAGAAGGGTAATAAGAAAAGGGATATATGGGAGGGGTATAATACAAATGAAGGAGAGGCGAATAGTGTTCAAAAGGCTCTATAGTAAAAGAAAAATAAGAAGGGAGTTGGTGAGAAGGGGAGTAATATAAGGAAAGGGAAAGGGAGGAGACAATAAAAGTGAAACACTAGAGGGGAGAGTATGAAGAAAAGGAGAAAGGTTAGGATTAAAGGAGGAAGTCAAAATGGAGAGGAATATACACATAGTAATCATGATTATGAATTTGAATGGGATGAACTCACCCATAAAATGGAAGCAGATAGCAGAATGGATGAATAAAACAGAACTCCACCCTACAAGAAACACACAAAGCAGGTAGATACATACAGGGTAAACGTAAGAGGCTGGAACAGAATCTATTAGGCTGCAAGTGAGACAAAAGAGGCAGGAGTAGAAATCATGATCTCAAAGCTAAAGTAAAAATAAATTTTATTAAAAGAGATAAGGAATGAAATTACATCTTTAAAAAAGATAGTATAAATAATGAAGAAACATCACTAATTAAAATATATGCACCAAATTGTATAGCATCTGGATTTTTAAAGGATAAACAAAAGGAGCTTAAAGGGGAAACATAGAAAAATCATATTATAGGAGGGACTCAACGTTCCCCTATCAGAACTACATAATTTGAACCAAAAAATAAATAAGAAGCAAGGAAATTGAATGAAATATTAGAAAAATAGAGCTATTAGATATCTGAAGAAAGTTGAAAAGGGATAAAATGAAATATACTTTTTTTTCAGTAGCATGTAGTTAATATACAAAAGATTAATCATATATTAAGGCATAAAAACATTACAAAATATGTAGAAAGGCAGAAAAAATAAATGTAATTTTTTCAGGTCATAAGGCAATAAAAACCACAATGAACAAGGACTCATGGAGAGGCAAATGTAATTAAATGGAAATTAATTATCTAATTATTTAAAGCTGGTGGAGCAAAGAATTAATCATAGAAACAATTATTGATTTCATTGAAGAGAATGACAATGAGGAACCAACATATAAAAATATATGGGATACGGCCAAAGCAGGACTAGGGAAATTTTATATCCCTAAATGTCTATTATTAGTTTTATTATTAAAAATAGAGAAAAAAGAAATGAATGAATTGGGCATACAACTTAAAAAAAAAACTAGAAAGAAAACAAATTTAAAATCCCCAGATAAAAAGTAAAAGGGAAATATTAAAAATCAAAGGAGAAATGAATAAAATTGAATTTAAAAGAACTATTGAACTAATAAATAAGACTAGGAGCAGGTACTTTAGGGAAAAAAACTAGTCAACTAGATAAAGTACTGGTTAATCTACTTTTTAAAAGGAAAAAGGTAATCAAATTTAAAGTATCATAGATGAAAATGATGATCTCACTTCTAATGAAGAGGAAATTTAGGTAATTATTAAGAGCTATTTTGCCCAATTATGAGGCAATAAATAAGACAATCTAGGAGAAATGGTTAAATATTTACAAAAATATAAATTGCCTACATGAAGAAAAGAGGAAAGAGAACATATAAATAATTCTATCTCAAAAAAAGAAATTGAAAAAGCCTTCAAGAAACTGGCTAATAAAAGATCTCTAAGGCCAGACAGATTCGTATGTGAATCCTATCAAATATATAAAGAACAAGTAATTGCAATATTATATAAACTATTTGACAAAATAAGCAAAGAAGGAGTGTTACCAAATTATTTTTATGACACAAATAAGATACTGATTTCAAAGTAAGGAAGACCAAAAGCTGAGAAAGAAAACTACAGACATATCTTAATGAACATAGATGCAAAAATATCAAATAAAATACTAGCAAAAAGACTATAGCAAGTCATCACAAGGATTATTCACTTTGACAAGGTTGGATTTATACCAGGAATGCAAGGATGGTTTAAAAGAATTCACATAACTGATAATAAAAATAACCAAAGCTATTGAAATCACATGATTATCTCAATAGATACTGATAAGTCTATGACAAAATATAAAACCCAATTCTATGGAAAACAAGAGAAAGTATAGAATTAGAAGTGCCATTCCTCAAAATAATAAACACTATATATTAAAAACCATCAGCAAATATCATCTGCAATGGGAACAAGTTACCAATAAGATCATGAGTGAAGGAATGGTGCCCATTATTACCTCTATTATTTAATATTGTACTATAAATGCTAGCAGCAGCAATTAGAGAAGAAAAAGAAATTGAAGAGATTAAAGTAGTCAATGAGAAAACTAAACTATCACTCTTTGCAAATGATATAATGGTATATTTAAAGAATCCTAGAAAATCATCTAAAAAGCTGGTGGAAATAATGAATAACTTTAGCAAAGTTGCAGGGGTACAAGATAAAGTCAGTTAAATCATCACCATTTCTATATATTTCCAACAAAACTCAGCAGCAAGAGTAGGAAAGAAAAACTCCATTTAAAATCACTCTAGAAAATATAAAATAGTTAAGCATCTTTTTGTGCAGACAAATGCAGAAATTATATGAACCTAACTAGAAAACACTTTTAACACAATTAAAACTGGATCTAAATATTTTGAAAAACATTAATTACTCGTGAGTAGGATGAGCTAATATAATAAAAATGTCAATCCTACCTAAATTAATTTATTTATTCAGTGTCATATATATCAAACTACCAAGAAACATTTTTATAGAATTAGAAAAAATTATAGCAAAATTCATCTGGAAGAACAATAGAATGAGAATATCAATGGAAAAATGTAAAACAAATGTGAATGATGGTGGCCTAGCAGTACCAGATTTTAAACTATACTATAAAGTATTATTCATTAAAACAAATGGTACTGTATAAAAAAATCAAGCCATTCCCCAATC
>NW_025356231.1:0-3958 GCF_016433145.1 Gracilinanus agilis | reverse complement strand
GTATCTCCTTTGATTTCAGGTATTTGCCAACAGAAAAAGCGCTGCCATAAATATCTTGGTGTATATAAGAACCTTTCTATCTTTGATATCTTTGGAGTATATGTCTAGTAGTGGAATCTCCGGGTCTCTTCTAATCCTAGATGCATTGATTTTTTTTTTGTACAAAAGCTTTTTAACTTCATGTAATCAACATTATCTATTTTAACTTTTGTGATCACTTCTATTTTTTTAAACTCTTACCTTCCGTCTTAGAAACAATATTGTGTATTGGTTCCAAGGCAGAAGAATGGTAAGGGCTAGGCAATGGGGGTTAAGTGACTTGCCCAGGGTTACACAGCTAGGAAATATCTGAGGCCAGATTTGAACCCAGGACCTCCCATCTCTGGGCCTGGTTCTCAATCCACTGAGCCATGTAGTTACCCCCAATCACCTCTATTTTTCATTTGGTTAAGAACTTTCCCCCCCAGCCAGGGCTGTCAAAGGTACCTGATCTTGTTCTCTGGTAATTTTTTTTTCCTGACATGATGTTCCCTTTAATATTTAAGTTATATATCTCTTTTGAGCTTATGGAGATATATGATGTAGGACAAAGATCTAAACCCAATTTCTGCTAAACTCCTTTCCAATTTTCCCAGCAATTCTTTTTAAATAAATAATTTTTAGGTGAATCCTCTGGTTCTGATACAATTTATTTTTATTTATTGTCAATGATATTTTGGAGTCTATATTTGTCATATGGGGATTTGTAACCTGTTACTTTTTTTTTAACCTGTTACTTTTTGTAATCATGATTTTGAAGGTATTTTGTAGATGCTAGCTTTTTGCCACCAACAATGCTCAGTTGTGAAGTTTCTACCATTTCCTTATAGGATATGCAGATCATCATGCATCAGTGGGCTCCTGAAGCATAACTTTTTAGTAATTATTGGTCCAGGCCATGATCTGGTCCTAAATAGCTATCATATCTCCATTTCTAAAGAAATCCTCATGACTCATATTTCTCCCTCTTTAACCACTTCCCCTTTTAAATAAAGAATTTTTCCTCCAAGTAATTTATTTTCTTGGCCTTATCAACCAAACACTGGATTAATGAGTTTAATTGTTTCTGACCAGTTTACTAGTCGGAGGACCTTGCTCAAGTCATTTCCCCTGTGTAGGCTTCACTGTCTTCTGAAAAATGAGGAGGCTGTCCTCTGAGGTACCTTCCAGCTCTAATCATTCTATGTTATGCTAAAAAGTTACCAAACTCCTTTGTTTTCTGGGCTTCCCTCATAGATTAAGTCTAAAATCTCTACTTTGCTTGGCACTTCTTGCCAATCTGCCCCACCCCAGGACTTGCTTCGAACTAAACTACTTGTGACCTACTCTAAATCAGATCCAACAAGTTCCTAAAGTCTGCTTTTAATTTCTTCCTTTTCCACCCTGCCTTCATAGACTAAATCTGGGTCAGAGAAGGAATCCCAATAGTTTGGCAAATAATAATAATAGCTGACATTTAAATAGGGCTTTGAGGTGTGTAAAGTACTTTACATGCATTATTTTATTTGAGATAGAAGTAGCTAAATGAATTCAATCCATAAGGATTTTAATAAAAATACACATATGTCACCAAAAATCAAAAGCTTTGAAAAATAGATAACTTCAGAGTGAAGAAGCACTCTTAAAAATCTGTATTAATTAAATATATGTTCCAAGCTAGGTAGTCAGCATGTATGCATGTAGTATTAGCAGTGATTACCCATATGACACAATTGGCCCAACATGAGCAAGCTTTCTAGCCCTGCATTGGATATTGGAAACTATGCTGACTCTGGCATTCAGCGTCCCTGGTTCAAATATAGATTTAAATCCTATTCTAACACCAACTGGTTAAATGACCTTGGGCAGGTCACCTAACTTCTAAGTGCTTTAGACAACTCTCCAAGCCTATAAATTACAGATTTGGGTGGGCATAGGGAATTTCCTCACTAAGAATTTTCAACAGTGGTGAAATCATCCTCAAAATAAAAGATATTTCTGCTTTCATATCCATGTAGGTATTCTAGATCCAGCAGAATGCAAGCTCTTTGAAGGCAGGGTTTGCTTCTTTTCTTTTTTTTTCTTCTTGGCTTTATGTCCTGAGTACAGAGCACAGTTTTACAGATGGTAGATATTTAATAACAATAGTTTGATTTATATAATGCTTTAAGCACTTTGCAAATATTAGCTCATCTTATCTTCTGCAACAACCCTGAGAGATAAGTGCTATTATTACCCCCATTTCCCAGAAAAGGAAACTGAGACAGAGAGAGGTTAAAGGATTTGCTCAGGGTCAGACAGTTTTTAAGTCCTGAGGAAAAGTTATACTTACATGCCTCTTTGAAAAGCATTTCTCACTTTTCTCCATCTTATTCATAATTCTCCAATTTCTCTGCTTGCCCAAAGTCAAAATGGAGTAAAATCAGAGACCTGGGAGTATGATTTGGGCAAATCACTTCAACGGGGTTCAGATCCCTCCTCTGAAATGTCCTACCTGAATAGCCATGGGCCAAGTCACTGTCCTTCCCTGTGCCTAGTTTCTTCATCTGTAAAAATAACAGATTTGGACTAGATGGCCTCTGAGGCCCCTTCCAGGTCTATAAGTATTGACCTTATGTCCTATGGCAAGTCATTTAATTTGTGATTAGATTGGATTATGATCAGAACCCAGTTCCTCTACCTCACTCCCAATCCAGTATTCTTTAAAAAAAAAACCTTACCTTCCATCATAGAATCAATACTATGTATTAGTTCCAAAGAAGAAGAGTGGTAAGGGCTAGGCAATGGGAGTCAAGTGACTTTCTCAGGGTCACACATCTAAGAAGTGTCTGAGGCCAGATTTTAATTTAGCCCCCCCCCACTTTGTCTCTAGGCCAAATCCAGTATTCTTACCACTATTCTTTGAAGATTGTTTGCTCTCCAGAAAAGGGGAGGACTACAGTTCCTTCCACTCTTAACCTATGATCTTATAAACCATATTTTATTTTCACACCATGCTGTCAAGGTTCTATGTTAAAGGCTAGGTGCTAGATCGGGATTGAGCTGATCAGTGTGGACAGCTCCCCTACCCAGGGACGATATGGGAAGTCAATGCTATCTCAGGCCCGGGAAGTGTTTCAGGACTGTAGCAGCTCCTTAGGAAAGGAGAAGAAGCTTAGCCCCATTTGACAGTCCAGCCTGCGGCATCTTCCACCAGAAGCTGTTCCAATCTCTTTGGAAATGCCTCTTAAAATGCAAAGGAGATTTGAGCCACTTTCCCCTTGCTTTGCCATTAAGCACGTGAGGCCTGGGGGTCAGGGAAGAAGGAGGCCACTAAAAGCAACACTATCTTTGTTTCTTCCTCATCCCAACCCTGTCAGTTGGCCCCTGGCTATCTCATTCAGAACATCTCAAAGCATCTGTGCCCACCCCAAACTTGACCTAGCTCTGATTCCTGACCCTTGTGTCCAGCTAATGGCACAGACCTGCTAATGGCATCACCCCAGGTAGTATGGGGAGGGAGGGTCACATGGATAGAGTGAGAGAGAAAAGCAAAATAATTTCCTGAGGGAAAAGGTCACCAGCTTTGGTGGACTCAGCCTTGATTCGTGTGGCCTTGGTCATTCTTTCTGGCTACATCCCAGTCTCAGGAAAGAGATGCTGAGCCAGCTCAGAAGGGAGCAAGCCCTCACTAAGGCATAAATGGGTAATAAGAATTAAGTGGCCAAGACCCCTTCCTGATTGCTGTTACCCTGAGGGAACAGTTTTACAGTCTCTGACTGCTGGCCTCCTCCTTGCTGCTGCTACTCCCAAGTCCCCAGAAAAACAGAGCTGCCTCCAGCCCAGTGCTATTGGCAAAGGGAGAGAAACAGTAAGGCAGAAAAGGAGGAAGAAGAAAGAGGCAGAGACAAAATCAGTAATACAGAAAGACAGAGAGAGAGAGAGAGAGAGAGAGAGAGAG
>NW_025356230.1:0-4113 GCF_016433145.1 Gracilinanus agilis | reverse complement strand
TTGTGCGAGGTGTGTGGTGTGGGGGGTGGGGGAGGGGCTTCTTCCTCTCGCGTTTTAGGGAGAGCTGTTTCACCCCTTTATAGCGTGGAAATGCCCCGATTCTGCATACCTTCAATGCTGCGCCCTGTTGTGGGGTTCCTACGTTCGTCTGGACTCGTTTTTATTTCCCCTTGAGGAGTCCTGTATGCTTCGGTCAGGAGAGATCCAGCAGCTGCTCCTTACTCTGCCGCCATCTTAACCAGAAGCCACCTGTACTGTTTTAATTTCATGTTTTTGTTCTAGAATATGTGGAAGATCAACTGTTTGGGCGATCATGGATGACCATAGTGGCATTGTTCTTTTGGCATTGGTGAGGTGGTAGCAACTCCAGAGGAATTCTGAAATTTGTCCAATTACTTGATTTAGGATACTCAAACTCCTATCAGTTATTCTTTTATGGGAGTAAAACAAGGTATGTTATTTAGAAAAGTCCATCAACACAATACATAAAACCCAGTGGAATTGCTTATTGGCTACAGTAGGGGGTGGGAGGAAGATGAGGGAGAGAACATGAATCATATAATGATGGGGAAAATACTCTAAATTAATTAATTAAATAAAGTCAAAATTAATTAAATAGATGAACTAAAAAAAAAGTCATCAACAGAGAAGACCAGAAGAAAAGTAAGTTGTAAAATGAACCTGTTGGCCATGATGGGTTATTTGTAAAGAGTTATCTATATACACCAGTGGTGTCAAACTCAAATAGAAATGGAAGGGCCACTAACCATATAGGGATCCTTGTGGGCGTATCTTAACTCAGAAAACCATAGATATTTGTTTTTTCATTAATATATCAACATATTAAAATCATATAGGAAATAAGTTTTAATCTGATTCAGATCCTACTTGGGAGTGTGGCCTGATGACCCTGTGTTTTAAACCTCTGGTTACACCTTCCAAAGTTAACAATGTGAATGTCTTTCCTCTATGTAGATCAGCTATTTCTTGGGAAATTCCTTTCATCAATTTCTATTAATGGGAATTTCCTACTTTTCGGTTTTCATTTTCACTTTTAACATGTTATCTAAATTGTTTGCATTATCTCCCTATTTTCTTTCGGCCCCTTAGGAACATATGGAAGTATATTCCTTTATATATACAAATATAAACCAATCACCTGGATTTTGTATGTTTCATATTTTTTAAACCCTTACTTTCTGTATTAGTAATAACTCTAAAACAGAAGGGCAAGGGCTAGGCAAATGAGGTTAAATAATTTGCCCAGTGTCACAGCTAGGAAGTGTCTTAGGCCACTTTTGAACCTAGGACTTCCTGACTCCAGACCTGGCTTTCAGTCTACTGAAATAATAATAGATAATAATAATAGATAATAGCTAGTATTTATATAGTTTTAAGATTTGCAAATGATTTACAGATATTACCTCACTTTATTTATTATCACTCTTCTGCCTTGGAACATACCTCCTTAGTCCCAGATTGTTATAATATGATATATGTATATATATTAAACCCTTACCTTCTATCTTAGAATTAATATTAAGTATCCATTCCAAGAGAGATAAAAGGGTTAGGCAACGGAAGTTCAGTGACTTGTCCAGGGTCACACAGCAAAGACGTGTCTGAGGCCAGATTTGAATCTAGATCCTCCTAACTCAATGTGCCACCTAGCTGCTCTAAAGTATTTTTAATATAATAGAAGAAAGTATTTGTCCAGATCTTATGGACCTGCCTCTATTGTAAGAACATATCGAACAGGAAGAATGTCTGTAATAAAAGTTGATACCTTTATTATAACAAAATTCCATATAGGAATCTTATTATATCTTATATTCTTATATTCCATATGAGCTTTTGCTTATTGTTTCATAAAATTATTATGTTTTAGCAGTCATCACTTTTATTCCCAATTAATTCCCAATTTTTGCAAAATAATTTGATGAATTAGTACTTTCATCCAATGTTAAAATGACAGGTGTGGCAGCAAGTTCATCTAAAGTGGTTCTCAGCCTTTTAAAGAGGCATAGTAGTTAGTGATACTTCAGTTACCCAGAAGTCACTCAGTTGGTATCTCCAGTTATCAAGACTATAGAGAACCAGAGAGTGTGCATAAAGAGAGTGGCAAATAGCCAGAGTTAGTGTCAATGTTTTAACTTTGTAAATTGCTCATATGATTTATTGTTCATGGGAAAAGCCTGTTGACTCTCATTTTACATGTAATTTTTAATAAGCTTGGTAAGGCTTCTAGTAGTAATAAATGGCTGCTGACAGTCTGACAAGAGTGGATTGCAAAACCATTAGAAAGCAGACACAAAAAACTAAAAAAAAAGCATCACAGTCTGAGGCCATTTAGCATAAGGGCAAATAGAACTGCACACTTCAATAATCCTTGAGGGTATCAACTGTATGCCAACACAGCACAATCACTCAATGGAAAACAAAGCGTCTTGGCCAATCCACTGAGTGGGTAATGGTAGTTAGTAGCAGAACTGCCAGTTCAGAGTTTTTCCACTTTCAGGTTTAGACATAGGAAAAATGCTGTTTAGATGCCATCAACATCTGGACAAAATGTAATGAGTGATTGTGTAATGTAGTTTGGGAGATGTGGAACATTTGGCTTTCCTTCCTATCTGGTGATTTTTTAAAATTTTGTTTTTGCTTTTTCTTTTGAGCTGTACATATTATAATCTATCTATTACAGCTTCTCAAGCCTGTATGAAAAACAAAATTTTAAAAAAAGGTTTGTTTGTCACGGAGTAGTAAATTCCTACTCCGATGCTTCGTTGGGGCATAGAAGGGACCATGGGTTCTCAAAGACCATGACCAGGGAGTAGAAGTTCTGGGAGGTCCAACCAGATTGAAAAGGCTCCAATTTTTGTCACTTTTCAGTCATGTGTGACTCTTTGTGACCTCATTTGGGGGTTTTCTGGGCAAAGATACTGGAGTGATTTGCCATTTCCTTCTCTAGCTCAATTTTCACAAATTAAGAAACTGAGGCAAGCAGGGTCAAGTGAAAATCAGCTAGTCTGAGGCTGGATTTGAATGCATGAAGATCCATCTAGGCCTGGTGCTATATCCATTGCATCATTTAGCTGCCTTTGGAAAGGTTTAGTATTAGATAATTTCATAAAGCTTTATTCACAAATTTGACCACAAGGGGATGAATATTTTGAATTGTGGTGTAAGGAAATCATATATAAATGAATGAATAACTGAATGAAAAATGAGTGAAAAGGCATCCTATAGGTACCTATTTTGTTCAAGGCACAGAATATGCAATAGAATATAGTCCCTGTGCACAAAGAGTTCAACAAAGGAAGATAATAGATAAAAGGGAGCCAGAGATCGAAGGGAGTGAGGGAAGCTGAGATAGCAATCCTCATTGGGAAATGACTGAGAAATGATACGGTGGCCTGGTTCTAGGCAAGGAAGGTGAGATCTGGTCTGCATTCTGTTGGGAGGAGGGTTAGAGAACATGTCTGGGAAGTGTGTTCTTTATCCCTTTTGTGCAATAAGTATGGTTTTCTTTGGAATCATTTTTTATTTTCCTGTTTTTTCTCTCATCTCTCTTGAAAATTATGTGGCTAGGGGGGTAGCTAGGTGATGCAGTGAATTGAGAGCCAGGCCTAGAGAAGGGAGATCCTGGGTTCAAATGTGGTCTTGGACAATTCCTCACTGTGTGATCCTGGGCAAGCCACTTAAATCCAATCGTCTTTAACCAGAAAATAAATAAAGAAAGAAAGAATTAAAAAATAAAAAGGAGGAAAGAAAATTATGTGACTTTGGCCTTGGACACTTCCTAGGTGTGTGACCCTGGGCAAGTCAAACCCAAATACCTAGCCCTTACTGCTCTTCTGCCTTAGAATGGATATTTATATTGATTCTAAAACATTAGGTAAGGATTAAAAAAAATTTTCTACGGCTTGATGGATAGAAAGCTGATGCAGACAGACCTGGGTTCAAGTTCCCCCTCCAAAACAGACAGACTGTCTGAAACTGGGTCATTCATTTACCCTCTTGGTGCCTCAGGCAAGTTTCACACAAACATAAAATCAAGAGAGGGAACTAGGAGCCTCTCTCTCTCTCTCTCTCTCTCTCTCTCTCTCTCTCTCT
>NW_025356229.1:0-6486 GCF_016433145.1 Gracilinanus agilis | reverse complement strand
GTGTATATATATATATATATATATATATATACATATATATAAATTTCTCAAATATATCTATAATCTATAATCTACATATAATATCTATCCCTTTTTCCCATCCTGCCCCCTTCCCAATGATAACAGGTAATATGATATAGGATGTACATGTGTTACCATAAAATACATATTTCCATGTTCATCATGTTCTAAAAGAAGACATGTCATCTACATTAGAGAAAAGTTCATGAAAGAATTTAAGTGAAAAATCTCATGCTTCAATCTTCACTCAAACTTTATTAGTTCTTTTTATGGCAGTGGACAGCCTTTTTAGTCATGAGCCCCTTGGAATTGTCCGGGATCCTTTTGCATCGATGATAACAATTTTTATGCACAGTCGATCTTCTTTATTCCTGTTACTATACACTACCTTCCTCTTCTACTTGCTTCATTTTGAATCACTTCATTTTCCAGCTTTGTTTCTTTTCATATTTTTGACCATCCTCTTCATCATTTTTTATAGCAAAATAGTATTCTATTGCATCCTTTTACAATGGACTTGTTCAGTCATCCCTCAGTTGATGTACAACCCTTCCACTTCCAGTTCTTTGTCACTGCATGAAGAGCTGCTATAGATACTTCTTGTACAACAGATCTTTCTTTTATCTTTAATCTCTTTGAGATACAAACCTAGTAGTAGGCATTGCTAGGTGAGAGGGTATTCTCCTTTTTATGGTCATTGGAACATGATCCTAAATTGCTCTGAAGAATGGGTGGATCACTTTACAACTCTACCAATAATATATTAGTGTCTCAATTGCCCCATATGCATTCCAACATTTATCCTTTCCCTTTTTTATATTACCCAATATGAAAGATGTGAGGTGGTACATATTTTTTTTCTTAACTTTCATTTCACTAGTTAATAGTGATTTGGAATTTTTTTCACATGATTTTTTTAAACCCTTACCTTCTGTGTATTGGCTCCTCGGTGGAAGAGTGGTAAGGGTGGGCAATGGGGGTCAAGTGACTTGCCCAGGGTCACACAGCTGGGAAATGTCTGAGGCTGGATTTGAACCTACAACCTCCCTTCTCTAGGCCTGATTCTCAATTCACTGAGCTACCCAGCTGCCCCCTTTTCACATGATTAAAGATAGTTTTAATTTCTTCATCTGAGAATTATCTGTTTATATCCTTTGATTACTCATCAATTGGGGATCTATAATTTTTGCAGAAATAATTTACAAACACAACTGGACATGAGAGATGCTGACTAGTAAAAGAGTATCTTTAAACTTTCAAAGTTTACTCAGGTAATTCAGTTCCCATTGGCACTTTGTATTATCTATAGATATTTTGTTACTCCTCCTTTCTGCCAATAAATATGAAGAGCAGCCTATCTGACTGATTTTAAAACAAGAAATGGGACTATTACAAAGTAGGAGAGAAAGAAGCTTATTTAATTATCTGTTTTGTCTCAGAGAGTATGCTAATTCCTTCATAAGTGTTTCATATTTTTCCCTTACAACAATTCTGATAAATAGATGTTCTTCCTAGAATGAGGTTTTTATTATCCCCATTTTATAGTTGAGGAAATTGAGGCAGATATAGTTAAGTGACTTGACCACAGACACGTAACTAGTAAATTGTTAAAGGTTGATTTCAATTCGGGTTTTCCTGACTCTAGGTGCCACTAGTGACCTCTTTTGATCTGATTCTTTTAGATTTTGGCATTAGGGAATGCAATAGCTTCTGTGTGGGGAGATAGACCTCAGGTATTTATGTGTTCCCAATACATGCATATTTTTAATCACATTTGAATCTCACAACCACTATATGATGTTGGTAGAGCCATTTAGGTAAGGAGATCTTACACTATTCCAGTAGCATTACGAGTAGAAAGAAAGAGGCAGATGTAAGAAATGTGAAGGCAGAAATCACAACTTTCATCAATAGACTGACCAGGATCTAAGAAATAAATAGGGGAGGGGATATGAATATGGTACTAGTTTGGGAGCCTGGATGACTAGGAGGATAGCTTTGCCCATAAAAGGAATGGGAAGGCTTGGGAAAAGTGAGAGTTTGGATGACAAATAATGAGAATTTGGGGGGATTTGAGATTCCTATAGAACATATAGGTTTTATAAGAGAGGGACTGGTGAAATTAGAGGTAAGAGAAGAGGTTAGGACTGAATAAATGCATTTGAAATTCATCTGGTTATAGACAATAATTGAAATCATGGGAGCTGATGAGAGTATAAACCTAAATTGTATAGTGTTTGAAGTGAAAGGGTTCAGTCCATAGGTTTTGTGACCCTTAAAGTTAGTGGGTATAAGGAGAAGAAATAAACAGGAAAGGAAACTGGGGGACAGTCAGACATGTAGAAAAAATAAAAAAGGTGAATTATATCACCAAAAAACCTTGAGAGGAAGGCTTATCCAGAAGTTTAGAGGAGGGGGTGTTTTGGAAAAATTTAATCATACATTTTTTGAACCTGTTGATATTGATATATTTATGAGAATCTACTTCTAGATATGCAGTATGAAATCAGGGATGTAGAGCTGGAGGTCATGGTAAATTTTTGGTTTGGATACTTATATAGATTGGGGAATCATCAGCACAGGGGAAATGATTGAACAAATGGGAAGTAATAGGAGCACCAAGCAAGATACAGTTAGAGAGGAAAGAAAAAAAAAATAGTACAACAGAGCCTTGCATAATACCTATGACAAGTGGCAGTAAGGGAAGTTTTCAAAAGAGAGAAACAAAGAAGGTTCAGAACCAAGACAGAGAATTATCATGAAATCCAAAAAAGAGAGCATTGAGGATGAAAAAATAAATAAAAAAAATCACATTGTCCAGAGGAGAAGGAGAATTGGAAAAGGTCAATAGATTTGTCAATTGAGAAATCACTGGTATTCTTGAGAAAATAATTTTAGATGAATGACTTCAGAAACCAGAGGGCAGGGATCTTAGAAGAGAGAACAAGAGAAGAAAAAATAAGAGATTCAGTAGGTAGATGGCTTTTTTCCCAAGGAGTTTATCTATGACAAAGAATGCAGAAATGAGATAATAATTACTTTGGAGTAATAGAGATGGGCAAGGTAGAAAACATAAGTTGTGTTGATATCTCTAAATTAGGAACATTCAATAGCAAATTCATTAACAGCATCATTGTTGCTGTCTACTATGAATTCAAAAATATGACAGTTTTCAGAATATTTTATTTCAGCAGTGAACTATCCAACCTAATTCTTTTTTTTTTCGTAATTCATTTAAACAGCCTACAAGGAATAGGTTAAGATCAAAATATTTTTTTAATGCTAGAACATAATGAACGGAAATTCAATGCAGGCTCTACTAAGCATGACTGAATCTAGAGATGGTTTAAAATAAAATGAAATACATTTATAATTACAGGTGGAAACTCTAGTTTTCTGTTCAGCTTGCCTTAAAGTTTATAGATAACCTCTGGAGGGGTGCTATTTAATTCATGCCACTAGATTTTAGATTTTAAACAGACAGTGGAACCTATATGTGGTCAAGAAATGATTAGCCAATGTTTTGGAGTTTTGAAATGGTGATGTGACACATTTGTTCCTTTTCATGTAAACTATATTGAAACAAAACATGGCCACAAGCTCTCTTAAGTAAGCACATACTGTTATGCTCATTGTTGTTGTTTTTTTTAGTTAAAACTCTTACCTTCTGTCTTAGAATCAATATTGTATTTTGGCTCCAAGACAGAATAGTGGTAAGGGTTAGGCAATAGATGTTAAGTGACTTGTCCAGGTCACACAGTTAGGAAGTTCTAGTTTCTATTAAACATCTCTATCAAAGAGACATAGGATGGGGAAATACAAATGCCAATTTTGTCTGCATTTTACCCCAAATTTTATATAATGTCATATTTAAATATGAAAGGTCAAGAACTTGATTTTTTATATTGATTTAATTGCTAACGTTGGTTCAGTTTTTTCTGTGTTTTGGGAATTTAAAACAAAAATAGGGAATTTGACCTTTACTATTAAAGTGTTAAATACATCCATCATCCCTTTTCCAAATGAAAAGACTAATGATATTCAGCTATATTTGTAAGGTTCTTCAACCTTCTAAATTTAAGGAAAATTCCTCTAAAAAGTTTATGTTAGCTAGTATTTTCATAATGCTTTACAAGAATATTTCCCCTTTATTCTCATAGCCACCCTGGGAGATGGGTACAACTATTATTGTACAGATAATGAATCTGAGATAAACATTAAATGATTTGTCCAAGTTTATAAAACATGTAAATATCTGAGGCAGGATTTGAACTCGGGCCTTTTTGACTCCAGGTTTAGCATTCATTGCACTCTGCTGCCTAGATGCCTATCCCCATCCATTTTTATTTCTTGATCAACACCATCCTTCCAGGAACTTCCCCTAAACCCTCAGAGTACCTTCATGCGTTTACATGGTACAGCCATAATAGGAACCACCAAATGATAGACACAGAACCTATCTAAAGTAAACACAGAATAAAGAAATAAGAAAATAATCTCAGTATCAATAATGTGAGAATTAAGTTCTTAGGGAGAAAATGGTGGGGAAATTTCCTCCTCTGAGATTCATTCTGTGCTGTGGTGAGTTCACATAAAATCTCCCTCTCATAGAGGGAAGCTGGGTAGCTCAGTGGATTGAGAGCCGGCCCTGGAGATGGGAGGTCCTGGGTTCAGGTCCGGCCTCAGACACTTCCCAGATGTGTGATCCTGGGCGGGTCACTTGACCCCCATTGCCTACCCTTACCGCTCTTCTGCCTATAAATCAATACACAGAAAGTTAAGGGTTTAAAATTAAAAAAAAAAATCTCCCTCTCGTGGGGACTCATCTGTCCTCACCGTCATCCTTGGTTACTAACTTCATTAATGTGTTCTTGAGTCATTTTCCGTTGTGTCTGACTGTGACCCATTAGTGGTTCTCAAGGCAAAGATACTACAGTCGTGTGCCATCGACTTCTGAAGTTCATTTTACAGATTAGCAACTGAGGCATAGAGTTAAGTGACTTGCCCAGGTTTGTGCAGTTGGTAAGTGGTGTCTGGGCCAGTTTTGCCATAGAAAAGTGTTTTCTTGACTTCAAGTCCAGTACTCAATCCACTGAGGCCCTTAGCTGCCCCCACATTAAAATATCTATATATTCATGTTCTAGGAAGAATTCTGATTTGGTATAAAACCTTCCTTTTGGGCCATTATTAATTTTTTTTTTGCTTATAGTTTTGGACTGGTTTAGAAGGCACTAAATGCTACCTTGGAAGTGTTGGTAAATTCCAATGGAAAGTCCATTTTTGGACTTCCATTCTTCCAGAGATGGATGTCCAGTCCAAGTTGGACTCATATTTCTATTTCTTTTACCTGCAGAGGCTCTCCATATGATAAAATTACTAAATCTAGGTTATTAACGTAGTTTTGTTTATCAGAGAAAGTTAATTAGGATGAAAAGGGGGAAAGAAAACAACAACAAAAATACATAATAAGGAACTAAAAAGGCCAGTGAAAACAGCAGTCAGTGATTTTTCTGATAGCTAGGAGTGGAAAGGGATTCCTGCTTAGGTTTCACAAAAGGATATTGCATATGGGGGCAGCTGGGTAGCTCAGTGTATTGAGAGCCAGGCCTAGAGATGGGAGGTCCTGGGTTCAAATCTGACTTCAAACACTTCCCAGCCATGTGACTCTGGGCAAGTCACTTGACCCCCATTGCCTACCCTTACCACTCTTCTGCCTTAAAGCCAATACACAGTATTGAATCCAAGACAGAAGTTAAAGGTTTTAAAAAAAAGGATATTGCATAAATACTTTATATCATATAAATCTGTTTCTGTAAACAGTGCATGGCTCCTACTGTAAAAATATGGTGGCACCAGGGATGTAAAATGTGACCTAATGGTTTGTGGGTACACACACTGGGTAGAAGAAGAGACAGGACCAGTCAGGATAGGGAGACCAAGAATCAAGAATGGCAGTTAGCCCCAACTGTCACTCTGCTCACCGTAGGCCAGGGTCTTTGGAATCAGCAGGCAAGGTAAAGGTTTTTAACAGTTTTAATTATGATTAACTAAATAAAGGTGGAATAGGGGATTCTGCACTTAAGAACCTAAAGGGCAAATTACAGGAGCAAGGGGAGGACTTGTCTACTTTAACTCTAATTGACCTAGGCCAGGCAGGGCTCAAAGGAGCAGTTCTGGAGTCACTGGGAAGGCTGCTTCAAATCTGGTTCCAGCTAGGTTTGACCAGCACAGTTAAAGGGCCTGAGGGTGGCTTTGAGGGTTCTCACAGTAATCCAAAGATGATCACAGGATGCCAAAAGCCAAGGTGGTCCAAGGTACCCAAGTAGAGAGAGTGAGCTTGAGATGCTGTCCACCAGATCCCAAACCCTTCCTTTACTTGGAGCAGCTTTGTAGGTCTTGTCCACTTGTTGAAAGCCACCACCACTCAGGATCCAGGGAATCAGGATGCAGGTCTGAGATCTCCCA
>NW_025356228.1:0-7230 GCF_016433145.1 Gracilinanus agilis | reverse complement strand
ACACCAATGCAACTATCAATAATATGGAAATAAGTCTTGATTGATGGTACATGTTAAAACCAGTGGAAATGTGCATTGGCTATGGGGGTGGGGATTGAAGGGGAAAGTAAAAACATGAATCATGTAACTATGGAAAATTTTTCTAAAAAAATAAAATATTTAAATCAAAATAAAACTAAAGATAATTTTAAAATAATGTTTAAAATTTTTTAAAAATTAAAACAGTGATTTTAAAAAATTGGAAAAAAAGGGCTAAGAACTAGCATATTTAAATTTAAATTTTAAAAAAAGTAAGAGGATAAGAGAAAAAAAAACATCCAATAGTGTTAATGGCTTCTTGATTTAAAATAAATGAGACATAAACAATGATTATAAATTCAGTATAGTAAAATATGCTTATCTAATAATGTGTCTTCCTTGTCTTTCATACAATCATATAAATTAGCTTTAGAGAGGCATTGATGCTCCCATTATTACCTTCAAATAAGGTCTAAAAAAGGGAAACACAGGCTCTCCAAAAGCATTTGTCTTTCAAGGTATCCTATACAAAATGCAAGTGGAACAAGGATTCTTTAAAGCTCATGAGAGTCTCCAAAGGATTCTCAGTATGCATAATATTAAGCTCAAAATATAAATTCCAAATTCATTCTATGGTTTTCTTAACAAGTCCATTTGAAAAAAAAACATTGGAATAATAATACAGAAAGGAAAAAATGTAGATGAAAACTAGCTTTTTTGTCAAATTAGGACATGCAATTGAATGAGAAACACATTGATTTAATCCATCAGTATACACATTTGAGGAGGCAGTGATATAGACAGAAAATTGGGGCAAGAATTCAATAGTAAGACATGAGCAGACTCGATTTGCTTTAATAAATTGCTTGGAGCTTTAAGCAATCCAAGATCCAAAAAAAAATACAAATTCATCTTCATAAGACCACTGTTCTTGTAGTAGTTATAGCTCTGAATTATAGAGAACTACAAATTTCAAAAAATGCAAATTGTGTGTTATCTGTGTAGCAACAGAGAAACACATATTGGGGAAAAGTAGACTGCAACAATTTTCATAGATGGAAGACACAAAGAGCATTAAATATACTAAGGATATATAAAATCAGAAATGAAAAGAAAATGCATTAGATATACAACAAAGACAAACAATGAGGAGCAGTCATCCAAGTGATACACTGGTACTCATGATTTTAAAAGTATGCTTTTATTGACATTTTTTTTCTTAGATCACCATATTCTCCCATCCATATTTTCCCTCCTCTTATTGAAGAATCATGTGATGTGACATACAGTTCTTTATTTTAGAAAGAAAAAAAACACCTGTCAGCACAATTGATCAATATGTTGAAAAATTCCCAAAACATGCCTTCCAAGGTGTGATTGTCCAAAACTACATGAATGAAATACTACCATGGGACAAGGTGGTGGTGACAAAAGCAGCAGTAGCTTCAGGAGCTCTCAAGCCAGAGGCAGTAAAGAAACATGATAGATGGTCAGAAAGAGATTGAAGGGGATCCCTGTGCTATGACAGACCCTGTTTGTGGCCACTCCACCTTCCTATATAAAAAAATAAATAGCCTGAATTCATGGAGTCCCTCATAGAGAAAATCTTTCAAGTCTATCTTTTTGTGCTTCTTTTGAATCTTGTATTTGAAAGTAAAATTTTTCTATGCAGCTATGATATTTTCATCAGGAATGCTTGAGAGTTTTCTATTACATTAAATACACATTTTTTTTACCAGAAGGATTACACTTAGTTTTTCTGGGTAGGCGATTTTTGGTTATATTCCCATATCTTTTTGCCTTTCAGAATATCATATTCAAATATCCTTTACTGTGGTAACTATTAAATTTTGTGTGATCTTAACTGTGGTTACAAGGAATTTCAAAGGCTTCTTTCTGGCTGCTTGAAACATTTTTTTTCTTTGACATAAGAGCTCTGAAATTTGGCTATACTATATTTAAGAGTTTTTATTATTGGATTTCTTTCAGATGATGATGAGTGGATTCTGTTGTATTTGGGAAGCTGTAAGATGCCAGGGGTCTGTAGCAATCAAGTCTAACTAATCTTTTGGTCTATGGAGGGACACACCCACAAACAGGCTTGAACTGGAAGGGAGGGGAAGGAGCTTGCCCAGTGCTCCTTTACTTCCCCCCTCCCACTAGGCAGTTGGAAAATCAGTTACTGTATGATAATAGTGGGCAGATTGGTTAACTACAGGGCCAGGACAGTAACTTAGGAAAGGCTCTACTCCTAAAGATTATAACTTTCTCTAAACTATTTCCCCACAGGATTAAATGGGAGTGAATAGGAGAGGCTTCACGTCTTTGAAGCTCACAAGCTCTGATAGAAATCAGGGCTACCAAGTAAGAGGAACTCGGCTTGAGGAAGTTGTGAGTATCTCCCTAAATATAACCAGACACTGCTCCCAATTCATTAAAGGTTTAATAATTGGAGAGGATGGGAAGGACGGGAGATCAAATAAGGATTGACAAGGTCTAGGAAGCCCTCATACTGTTATATCCAAGCAGCCCCTCCCGAAAAGGGGAAAGGTAACTTGAATAACTATTCTGCTCTCTAAGCCTATAAATAATCTTCTCCTATATTTAAATAACTAAACAGAGGTAATTGTGATATAGTTGAATGTGAAATCAAGGTAAAGCAGGTTGGCAGCTAGGAACTAAAATGACTTTGCTCAGATTCAAGCCTCAAGCCCACAAGAGCAACCCAGAACTCGAGACCCAGCAAGCAGAGAGTGACCTGCTTACTCTAAACCCAGGACCCAATTGCTTTTAACTGTCCCCTCTCTCAGAGTTCTTGGGGGAGCCCTATGGAATTCTGATCTGTGGCCTGAACCCCTCTCTGCGGCTAGAATTCCAGTCTGCAATATGAATCTCACAATTCTTAACATTTCTATTTTACCTTTTCCTGATATAGTAGAGTAATTTTCTTTTCTAATTTCTTGACATTATATTTAGGGTCTTTCTTTGATTATGGCTTTATGGTAATCAAATTATTTCTCTTCAATTGATTCTCTAGGTCAATTGCTTTTTCTGATATGATATTTCACATTTTCTTTCATTTATTCATTCTTTTGACTTTGTATTTTTCTTATTGTCTCATGGAGTCACATTAGCTTCCCCTTGTCCAATTCTATTTTTTTTTAATTTTATTTTTTATTGATTAGGAAAATTTTCCCATGGTCACATGATTCATGTTCTTTCCCTCCCCTCCTCCCACCCTCTCCAGTAGCCAATGCACAATTCCACTGTGTTTTACATGTGTCATTGGTCAAGCCCTATTTCCATATTATTAATATTTGCAGTAGGGTGATTGCTTAGAGTCTATATCTCCAATCATATCCCCATCAACCCGTATGATCAAGCACTTGTTTTTCTTCTGTGTTTGTACTCCCACAGTTCTTCCTCTGGATGTAGATAGCATTCTTTCTCATAAGTCCCTCAAAAATATCTTGGATCATTGCATTGCTGCTAGAAGAGAAATACAATACATTCAATTGTGCCATAGTATATCCATCTATATGTATAAGGTTCTCCTCGTTCTTCTTCCTTCACTCTGCATCAATTCCTGGAGGTTGTTCCAGTTCACATGGAATTGCTCCATTCCATTATTCCTTTTAGCATAATAGTATTCCATCACCAACAGATACCACAATTTGTTTAGCCATTCCCCAATCAAAATCATCCTCTCATTTTCCAATTTTTTGCCACCACAAAGAGCACGACTATAAATATTTTTGTATAAGTCTTTTCCTTATTATCTTTTTGGGGTATAAACGAAGCAGTGCTATGGTTAGATCAAAAGGCAGATAGTCTTTTAAAGACCTTTGAGTATAATTCCAATTTGCCATCCAGAATGGTTGGATCAATTCACAATTCCACCAGCAATGCATTAATGTCCCAAATTTGCCACATTCCCTTCAACATTTATTATTTTCCTTTGCTGTCATGTTAATTAATCTGCTAGGTGTGATGTGGTACCTCAGAGTTGTTTTGATTTGCATTTCTCTAATTATAGAACACTTTTTCATGTCCTTATTGATAGTTTTGATTTCTTTCTGTGAAAATTGCCTATTCATGTCTCTTGCCCATTTATCAATTAGGAAATGGCTTGATTTTTTTATACAATTGGTTTAACTCCTTGTATATTTGAGTAATTAGACCTTCCAATTCTAATTTTTAAAGAATTATTTTCTTCAGTGATCTTTCTTCAGGGACCTCCTTTTCCCCATTTGGCCAATTATGCTTTTGAAGGAATTATTCTCAACAGTGAGAATTCCACTTAGAAAATTCTTTTTTTAAGGTTTTATTAAATTTCCTATTTCATGCCTCTTTTACCAAGCTGTTAATTTTCTTTTCATAATTTTTTTCTTTGGCTTTCATTTCTTTACCAAATTTTCCTTTTCCTCTATTTTATTTTTAGAATAATTTTTATCTATTCTGTGAGTTTTTCTTTAGGCTTATGTTCAAGAAACATTTCTTTGAGGCCTCACTTATAGCTGTTTTGACTTCATTATATATTCTGAATTTGTATCTTGATGTTTTCTGTAAACAAAAAAATTAGTCATATTTGTTATTTATCATTTTGACATTCTATTTCTCATTTTGAGGCTTTAAATTAATGTTGGGCTCTGTTCATGGTGTGGGTAGAGGGAACTGCTTCAAGCTTTAGGCTTTTTCACACTGTTCAGAGATAATTTTAGGGTTTTGAAGTTTTTGATGATTCCAAGGTGGTGTGTTCTATCTAGGGAGAGGTACGGTCTCTACTCTTGGTCTCTACCCTATTTGCTATCCAGGAAAGACTGATAATCCTTTCAGATTGTAATCCATACTGCTCCACAGGATCCCTCCTTACTTGAGGCCACAAATAATACTGTTCCTCAGAGTCTCGAATCCCTTTGGGCTACAAGTTAACCTTTAAGGCTTCTATTCTCTATAGAACAAAATTGTTCCTTTGTGAAATATGATCCTGTAGTGCTTATTGGCATAGAGTTTTGAAACAGAGCCTGATCTTGTATTCAGTACTAGTACAGGGCTTTCTTTAAATCTTTTTGACAATTGTCAGGTCTTCTAACCATTTCTGACTGGAGAAATCCCAAAGTTACTGTTACAGTTGTCCCTCGCTACATCACAGTTTACTTATCGTGATTTCATTGTAGCATGGTTTGTTTGTTTTTTCAAATCTAATTCTGTATCATCAAGATTTCACTATATCGCAGGATTTTGAGGATGAATATTATCCTGTACACAATGGAAATGCAGGACGCCACCAATGCTTACACAAGGTTGCCAATGTGCTATTGTACACTTCACACTTTTGCGTGATGGAATAAAAGTCAACTAACCACAGTACTGTGTTCTGTATCCTGGGTGCTAATTGGCTCAGTGACTGTACTTTGTGGATTTTCACTTTTTGGGGGTGTCTCTGGAATTTAACTCTCCCAATTGGTGAGGGATCACTGTCTTTGTGTCATAGCTACCTAGTACCCTCACTGGTCTTTCATCTGTAAGAGCTTTCAACCACTCTTCTCTCTCATGTCACAGATTTCTCTTACAATTTCTATGTTGTTTTAGGCTAGAAGGATGTCTTTCTCTGACTTTTGATTGGCTCTGCCACTCTAAAACTTGTTTGGAGACATTTATTCATAGTTGCTTGAAGAGGATATTGGAAAAGGTCGTTGCATGTTTTCTCTGCTTTAACATCTTGTCTCCAACCTTGGCATTCCCTAGCTGATGCATTAAATAAAAGTTAGATATACTGAATACAGTACTGGACTCAGAATCAGAAAGATTTCAGTTCAGAGCCTGCCTCATACTTTTTAGGTATATGAAATTGGAAGAGTCACTTAATGTCTATCAGCAGCCTCAGTTTCCTCATCTGCACAATAAGGAAAAAAAAATCATCTGCTTCAAAGCTTCATGAATATCAAATTATATGTTATATAAATATTTTTCATCATGCATTACACATACAAATATATTTTGCAAAATATATTTGTGAATTTATGTATATATACAAATAAATATATGTAAGTACACATATGGTCGCACATATGTATAGTACAAGTTTGTAGCTTTGCTAATCTTGAAGTAATATCTGCATATTTCCTATTGTAAAATTTCTTTTGTTTTATTCTGAAAATTATAGAATCATAATACCATCAAAGAATGTGTGTGCATCTTTAATCGAAATCAGGTAAGAAAGGAACTGAAGAGATCCTTAATCCCATCTGATTTCTTAAAGTAAGTGGCATTCAAACCTTTTACTTAGAATTATAAGAGTACAATTGGTAAATACCAATGAAAATAGCACACATTGTTTCATGAACTGTGAAGTCAGAAAATTATTTCAAAATTCATCTTATCAAGAAAGTTACTCTATTTATGTAGTCATAACCTTCCTTTTTTCCTACATTTCACAAACTTGCTCCATTACTCAGTGCAGGAACTGTATTTACTCAGTCAATTCGGGAAGTTTGTACTTAAAAAGGACGTTTAGTAGGGACAATGATAAATTCCTTAAAATATTTGAAAGGCACTTATGTGGAAGGGAAATGATGCTTATTCCTGTAGTTACAGAGGGTAGAAATGGGATCACTATATGAATGTTATTTTGAAATCAATTTCTACTCCATATTATTTTTAGCATTATAGTAAGAGAAGTTCCTAAAAAGGAATGGGCTTCTTTGTTGAGTGGAGAGTTGCCTCTCATCAAAAATGTTTAATGACCACCTCTGAAATATTCTTGAGAAAGTGCATATATCATGTGTGTGCTGGGGATGGACGTTGAATTAGAGGACCTCTATGTTTATTTCCAACTCTAAAGATTTCTGATTCTATTCCTTTTAAAAGGAGTTACTCAGATTGGTTTTATTTAGAAAACAGGGTATGAAATTTAAAGAAATGTGATTCCAAATAGTTCTAAGTCAAAGATCACCTTATTAATATGTAGCTTTTTTTTTTAAAGTACCTGGGTATATATGTCTTCCTAACTCATGCCCCTCCCAACCATAAAGGTATAAGAATCAAAAAACACAGAGGTCCTCTTGTTTCAGCTTCTTGGACCTGTTGGGGTGGGACTTCCTCTTTAAATCCCCTTTCTTCACCATTTCCCTTTGCCCCAATCTCTTCTCTCTCCCTCTCCCTCCTCCTCCCTTATTCCCTCTCTCTCTCCCTCCCTCTTTTCTTCCCTCC
>NW_025356227.1:0-3686 GCF_016433145.1 Gracilinanus agilis | reverse complement strand
AAATACAGTACCTCAAACAGTAAAATTACTCTTTAAGAAAGGAAGTATAAAGCCTCAAAGAAGAAAATGGTTCCCTAAAAATTAGAATTGAACAAATGGAACCTAATGACTTTTTGAGATGGCAGGAAACAATAAAATAAACTTTTAAAAATGAAAAAAATTGTAATTTCTCATTTTAAAAAATGACCTGGAAATTAGATGTAGGAGAGATATTCTAAGAATCATTGAATTCCTTGAAACTCAAAAAAAAAAAAAGGACCTGGGAACCACATTGAAAGAAATCGCTAGAGGAAATGGCCCTGTATATTCTTGAATAAGAGGAGAAAATAGAAGTTGAAATAATCTACCAATCACGTCCTGAAAGAAATCCCAAATTTAAAAACCCTAGGACTATTATAGCCAGATTCCAGAAGTCCCAAGTCAAAGAGAAAATATTACGAGAAAAAGTAAATCAAATAATGTAGAACCATAATCAGGATTACATGTTGTAAAAATGGGATTTGTGCAAGGGAGATGGGACAAAAGAAGCCAGGGAAGGAGTGGCTGATAGTTGGTGACAGTTACTGGCAATTGAGACCAGAGAGAATTCTGCGAAATTCCCTGGAGGAAAGAGGAGGAGGGGGCTTCCAGCAGAGGCCTGGGAGTAGAGAGAGGAGCAATAAGATGGAAATGATGAACTGACATTTATATAAAGTGATTTCTTACAAGGCTGTGAAAGAGTAGAGAGAGAAAGAGTAATGTAAAACTATTATCCATGTGAAATAAAATGATGTTCTTATGGTAACAACTAAATGTTAGAAGTAGTATTTAAACCCTACATTGGGAGACTTACATCAGGAAATCAGTTTGCCTAGTTTTTTTCTATTCTATCACGTTATATTTACGTACTGGGGAAAACCACCGTATTTCTAATAACGTGTTCAAAAATAAACATTTATGGTTAGATTTCCTTCAATAGTTCTGTGGTTTCATATGGAAAAGGATTATTCATAAAGAAAATTGCAATTTTAATTTCTTCCCTTTTCATATAATTAACTATAGCTAAAATATGGAACTATAGAAACAGGTTTCTAAAGGAATTAAATTTGCCTAAATCTAAATATTTTTCAATGTGTTAAAATGAACACTTAATTACATAACTGAATGGGGTAAGTGTTCTAGGGTCTAGTTTCTAGTCCCAGGGTTTTACCTGTATTACCATGATCTCAGAAGAAAGGTTAATTGGGTTTATTTACTGATAGGTAATGGTTTATTCTTATATGTAAAACAACTTGAGAGAAGTTTTTTATAGCTACAAATCTAGTTCATAGCTCTTCAGTATATTTAACTAAACTTTTTTGTTTTCTCAGAGGAATCTAACTTAGCTTCCCATGTCTACAGAGCTTGTGCCATCTGCCTATGATCAGTAATTGTATTTTTATTATGCATTCCATTCTTTTTCTCTCATTGAGATAATCATTATCACACAATAAAGAGGTGTCCCAAGCCACATTTTCCAGTTAAAAAAAAATGGAGTCCAAAAACTTAGCAGACTTGATGGTTGAAATCTTGTTGGGTGAGATGCGATGGAATCTTTGACCAGGGAATCAGGGTTTCAATGTCCAAAGAAAGATCCTCAGGAAGCCCTCAGGAATGGATCCCAGCTGTGTTGTCCACCTCCTCTCTCTTCTCCCAGTCCTCTGCCAGAAGCCCCCTCCTCCTCTTTCCTCTGGAGAATTTCCCAGAATTCTCTCCAGTCTCAACTGTCACCAACTGTCAGCCACTCCTTCCCTGGCTTCTTTTGTCCCACCCCGCCTTGCACAAATCCCATCCTTACAATGGGACCCAACACCTTCTACATTAAAGGATCAGAAGGCATCATATATAATTTTCCACAAGGCAAGGGATCAGGGCTACAACTAAAAAGTCACATATCCAGCAAAACAACATAATACCCCAGGGGAAGTAATGGACATTTAATGAAATGGAAGAATTCCAAGTATTCCTCATGAAATGGTTAGAGTTTACAAGAAAATTCAGTGAATAAATTCAAAACTCAAAAAAAAACTTTAAAAAGGTAAACAGAAAAAAGAAAACCCAACAGAATCAGTGGGGTTAAATTAATCACATCCTTGAATGAGAAAATAGTAACTAAGAGACTAAAGGTTTTTTAGTATAAGAGATACCTAAAGTACTTAATGTACTTAAAGCAAACAAGAGAAACAATAAGGTTAAACTGATTACATTCCTTGCATGGTAAAGTGATAACTAGAATATTTAAGATACTTCTGGTATAAAAGATATTTGAAATACTTAAGATATTTTAAGGAATTACAAAAGAGGGTATAGATTAGGTGAGGAAATGGTCATAAATTGGAATGTGAATGTGATAAATTTACTCATAAAACAGAAGTGGTTAGCAGGATGGATTTGAAACCAGAATACAATATGTTGTTTACAAGAAACTTGCTTTCCTGACAGTCCAACTCTCATAGCCATACCTTGCTACTAGAAAGACCATAGCTTTTGGGTATGGATTTTGGTTGGCAAGGTAACATCTCTACTTTTCAGTTTGTTGTTCTGTTTTGCCATATTTTTTCTTCCAAAGATCAAGAGTATGTGGAAGTGATATTGGATAGTACTATCTTGTCCTGAGTTTGGGTCCTTATTTTCTATGTAATAGCTATATGGTAGCTTTTTACAGTTGGGCTATTTAATTTCATTATTTTGGTTTGCTCATTTTTTTCAGCCTATTTCTTGATTTTGAACTTCATGTTAAAGTTGAACTCTGTTTCCAGGGAAAGAATGTTAATCAGTGTCTCAAGATTCAGGCTTTTTCATACTGCTAATCTCAGAACTAGTTCTAGGGAGTTGAAAGTTTTCAGGGTGTTCAAGTTGGTATAATCTGGGGGGAGGGGTGGTCACTGCTCCCTTCAAAGCCCAGACAATACTGTTTTTCTCACAGGACTTACTCAGTTGCTACCAGAAATGATACTTCTTCTTAGGGCCCTTCTTCCTTAGATGAAAAGCATTTTTGTTTTTAAGACCCCTGCTCTCAGTGTATTTATGGCCTTTGTTTGGGATTTTGGTTATGTATGAATGTGCAGTAACCACTATGGAAGTGTAACTTACATGATAAAAATAAAATAAAATAAGACTCTTCCTCCTTTGAGACAACTGGTCTCCCTCTCTTTCCTGGAACTGTTATTAGAAAGTTGGTGTTGGCAATAGAGTTTCTGAATAGTGCCCTATGCTATGCCCAATACTAGCAGAGTGGTCCTCTGAGATCTCTTTCTTACCAATTACTTAATCCTTTTGCTGGTGCTGGTTTGAATGCTCCTGTCTTGTGCTGGTGTTTTTACCACATGGGCTTCTGGCCAACCCCCACCACAGAATAATAGATCTCTCATATTAACTGAAATTGTTTTGAGTGAGAAAAAATGTTTTACCCTGACCTTTTGTTGCCTCTGCCACTTTAGAAATCTATTGGAGTCATAAAAGTCCTATGGAAGGAAATGTTGGAACAGTTTGGCTTCTTCCTCTACTTTACTATCTTGTCCCCACTCTCAGAAATTGTGTCTTTCAACTATTTGTGTTTTCATAAATGCTTTTTTAAAAAATTACTGTATTATTTTTCTCCTAGTTTTGTTTTTTTCTCTTTCTTTCTTCTCTTTCTCTTTCTTCTTCCTTCCTTCCTTCCTTCCTTC
>NW_025356226.1:0-1399 GCF_016433145.1 Gracilinanus agilis | reverse complement strand
GTGAGAGTCAGGCCTAGAGACAGGAGGTCCTAGGTTCAAACCCGGCCTCAGCCACTTCCAGCTGTGTGACCCTGGGCAAGTCACTTGACCCCCATTGCCCACCCTTACCACTCTTCCACCTATGAGAAAATACACCGAAGTACAAGGGTTTAAAAAAAAAATAGAAATGGGTTACTTTGTGAATCAGTGAGCCCTGCATCAGTGGAAGTTGAAAACTTATTAGGAAATCTTCCACAAATTTTCCAAGTGATCTCAGCCAAGTGAATTTTGTATTAGAGAGGAAAGCAGGTTGAAAGAGATAGCCTCCAACATCCCTTCTTACTGTATGGATCTATGAAATACTAATCATTTTAATATTTATTGCCTAGCACAACTCAAAGTATGAAGAGCCAACAAAAATCACAGATAGATTTTAAAAGGTGGGGATGAGGGAAAAGGGAGAAAAAAGAAGCAAAGCACAATGGATGCAATTAAGTCCTAACAACCCTGAAAACCAAAGGAAACCTGGCATTTTTAATGTATTTAGAGCCACTGGGGCCAACAGAATTGATGAATCAATCTGTAGCCTTGTTATTAACTTGATTAACTTAAAGTGCAAGGGATTTAGCAATTAACATGTAGAACAGCTTTGTACTTTCAAATTTTAAAAAATGAGAGATGATGACCACCTGGCCTCTCCTAGACAAAACCACCAGAGGCAAGGCAGAGCTATTTCAGCCTTTGGGACCTGGGTATAAGTGTTCTGGATTCTTCTGAGAGAAACAAATAAGAAAGGCTGAGTGTGTTTAGAGTTGGATCCAGTAGTTTTGTGCAAATGAGAGCTTAGAAATATTTAAAGAGTTCATAAAATACAGAGATAGTAAAATATACCATGTCTATGCTTCCAGCCATGCCATGAGCTGACTGAACTATCAATCAACATAAAATATTTGCAAAGAGGTAAATTTAGGCCAGATGTCAGGAAAAATTGACAAAAATGAAAGAGCACACAAAGTAGAATAGGCTGTGTAGGATTCTGTAAACAAAAGCTGGATGACCATTTGCTGGGAATATTAACTATAGTAAGGATTCTCTTATGTCTGCTGACATCCCTTCTGACTTCTAAATTCTGTGATTCTGTAATTATAGGAGTATGAATGTGCAAAGCATATGGTTTTATTTTGAGAGAACCAAAGTAAACAGGCATGGTGGCCCATGGCTATAATCCCTGCTATTAGAAAAATTGAGGATGGGGTATCACTTGTATTTGGGAGTGCTGAGCTACAGTAGTCCTAAAATGCTAGAGTGTTCTCATTAAGTCTGGCAGCAATATTGTGATCCTCCAGGAAGAGGAGCCACCAGGCTGCCTATTGAGGGATGAACCAGTAGAGAAGATCAAAGTTTCCATGTCAATCAGCAA
>NW_025356225.1:0-3481 GCF_016433145.1 Gracilinanus agilis | reverse complement strand
CCTCAGTCACGGATAGGCTGGCCACACTGCATGCAGCAAGCCCAGTCAAAGGGAGCTGACCTCATCCCTCCACTTGGTTGCTGTTCAGCTTGAGAATGAGGACCTTTCATCAGACCCAGGCGACATCAGCAGCTGGTGTTTCCTGCTGCCGAGGCAGTCGTGGTTCTCTTGTTCTTGGGCAATCCTTTGGGGATGGTGAGGTTAGGGGGCGTCCTCCCAGGAGACCTAGCCGACCTTTCTAAAGAGATTAGGGTAGGAACAGATGCAGAGGGCCATCCCAAGAATGGTGACTTTCTCCTTCAGGAGGGCTGCCTTCCACAGAGATCTTTGGACACTCTTAAGAAAAGAGAATGTGCCTTGAGGGTATCACTTTTTCCTTCTTGTTCCCATCACTTACAAAATCGGTGGTTCTTCTCTCTGAGAAAAGATGCAAATATTAACTCTAAAAAGACCAGACAGAGATTTTTTTCCCCCTTTCATTAACCCTCCCCCTAAACTGATCAAAGGCAGATTGTGAAAAGCCATTTGTCATCTTAAATGAACATAAGAAAAGTGTCTTGAACCAGCTGGTGTGGTTAAATGTTGGATAACAGAAATAGCTCATTGGAGAAGAAATCCACGTCACCAGTGCCTATTTCAAGGGGAATTTTCTGTTCTTGAGCCCTAGAGGCCCTTCGCTTTTGTTGATCTAGTACAGACATCCTGTTCATTCAATCACCCACTGAAACTGTCACCGAACACCCTGCAATATATGAATTTGACCTTGGTTGGCTACCACTTCCGTGAAAACTTTGGAACTTTCTTGGAATCTAGAGTTTAATTTCTTCACATCCATGAATAAAACCGTCCATCACAAATTGTCCCATTTTGAGCTTCAGTACCTGGTTTTTGGTGACCAGTGTAGATTTTTTTTTTTACTAGTAAATAGAAATGTCTTTTTCCAACCTCATTTCCATTGGCTCCAGGAGGCAGGCAGGACTTGTGATGTCACTAGCTTGTTCCTCTGTGATTTCATTCCATTCTGTAGAGTGGGGGAGTTTCTGGCAAGACACACTGGATTGCTCTCCAATGTTTTCATGGCACTCTGGGGAGAGAAAAGAACAACAAAAGAGGAAAGAATTAAAAGAAATAAACAACCCTCAAAGATGAATTTTAAATCTTTGGAAGTCTCAGCATCATTTTTCCCCGTTCTATAGTTAATAGAATAGCAAGTGCAAATAATGTGTATACAATTATTTTTTAATAGCTCAAGTAGAATTCAGTTAAAGACTATAATATTGAGAACCCCAGATAACCTGCTTTTAAAATAGCCCAATCTTTCTGTTGCTTTTAGGAAATGACTTGCTTGAAGATTCCCCATATGAACCAGTTAACAGCAGATTATCAGATATATTACGACTAGTCCCACATATGCCAGGTAAGCAGATTTATAGTTCTTCATTTACAATGCCAGCTGCCTATATCCAATGAACTGGTTTGATTTCTGTTTAATTCTATGTGAGTGTAGGCAACTAAAGTAGGATGGCATCGTGTATTTGGAAAATTAGATCTAAGATGGACAAAGTGTTCTAAGAGGATTTTGTGGTTTTAAAAGTCGAAATAGTAATTGTTTAGTAGTAAATGGTTGTTCTTAGTGGTCTGTAGTGGGTTTAAAAATATGATTGGTCAACTCTTGGGAAAGAAATGCCAGTTCTACCTGTAGGTGGCAATCAAATTCCCTTCTTTATCATACAGCAGTAACTGTCTAACACATCATGTATTATTACTTACATTACAGAAGATTTGAAGATAATCTTTATTGGGGGGGGGGGAGTTGTGTTTTTTCCCTCCCTTCAACTTAAAAGGTTAAATAATCATCATTTGCAAAAAAAAAAAAAATCATCTCTTCATATTTAAAAAAATCAAGTTTGTACTGTTTTAGAGAACATACTCATGTGCTATCATCTCTTTAAAAATATTATCTCAAATTGTATATTTGAGCCTTCAGAGCAGTTTCTGTTTTGGTTTGAATGAAAATGATATTATTTAACATTTTCCTAAGCATAATGGAGAGAGGAGGACTTTCTCTGAATGATAGGCATGTTTTAGACAGATGTTGTATTTACTTACTCATTGTTGATATTCCCCATAAGGAGGTCTGGCCATCAAAAATGATATGTTGCTTCTAACATCGAGATTGATGTTGAATTTGATGCCATATCATGATAAGAACTTGTTGCTGGTGTAGATGCTATATATTCTAAATGCCTAATTTATCTTGTGCTGCATGGAAATGATGGGGGGGAGTGCAGAGAGCCATGGCAATAGCATGCCATAAAGGAAGGTTCCTAAGCTGAGAGGAAAGGGGTCTCTATATAGTGGGAAGGGGTACGAACATATTATTGAAAGAAATAGAAATAATTTCTATTTTGATTCCTCTTGAAATTCACCTGATTCTAGCCATAGTCATAGAGGAAGAGTTAGAAGTCCTAGAATTTTCTTGATGGGAGCTTCAGTGTACTTGGCAGTTAGATTATGAGAGGTCTATTAGAAGATCATCTAAAATCCAACTCTTTCCTGTTGAAGATGCTGAGGCCCAAAGGGATGGAGTGATTTTTTTTTTTTTTTTGCCATGATTCCAAGGAAGTAGTTGACCAGGATTATGAATAAGAGCCTTTTGAATGTCCCCACTACACCTTGTTGATATTTGGGTCTCATAAAGTTTAATAGGGCCAGCCCTGCCATTGATAGGCTATGGGTACCAAGAAGATGGAAAATGGAATAAAGAAGAAAGAGGGAAGTTCAGAAAGACTCAGGGAGGCTGAGATTTAATTCAGTTTCTGCCACTAACTCTGTGACCTTGAGACAATAAAGTCTGGGACTTGGTTTTTAGATCTTTAAAATGAGAGACATATCGACTTGGTGATCTCTAAGAGTGCTAGCTCTGATGTGTAAGAATTCTAGGATTGTAGGTCAATGGGGAATTGGAGGTACTTTTCCATAATTTATCTATCTCACTTGTTTTCTTGCACATTTTTTCCCCCCGACCTGTGATTTCACCAGGGTAAGGAGTTTCTTGTGAGAAACTCAGTCTATCAAAGCAGATTTCTCCTGTTTGTTAATTTGTGAACTTTGAGAGATGCCTGGGGCTCTGAGAGATTTAAGGAGATTGTATAAAGTTATGTATGGCCAGGATAGGTCAGAAGCAGGAACTGAGCCCCAGTTTTGAGGTCTGTTATCTATATTACTGTTCAGAAAAATGCTGATGCCTTATATTTATTTATGCATTTAAACAAGTCCTGATTGGCCTTGGAAGATAATAAACTTGTTTCGTATAAGTATCAACACCAGAAATTCCCCTTTAACTGCTAGTTTTTAGCCATTCTTTTTAAAAATGCATCATTTGATCAAGGATGACTTCATAAGGAATCTGATGCTAGAGTTTGTGAAAAATGTGCCTTTGAAAGGCAGCAGTCATAATTGACTAGGTCTGTTAGGAGAC
>NW_025356224.1:0-1797 GCF_016433145.1 Gracilinanus agilis | reverse complement strand
ATATATATATAATATACATACACACACACATTTCCTTTTGAACATATTATAGTTGTCATTCTCTAAATAATAAGTAGGGGTGAGGAAAGTTGAGCAAAAATTTTATTCCTTAACTTAATCCATCCTAACTAGATACTAACTATAATTTCAGGAATAGCAATATAATCCTAACCAACTGCCTAACTTTAACCAAAAAAAATTCAAATTTTTCAGGTCTTGAGCTCTAATATCTTATAATTTCTAACATCTGGTGAAAGGAAATGAGGGAACCCAAGGAATATCTCAAGAGACGTTAGCAGCAAGGCCAAGCAGTTCCAGAAGTCATTAAGTTAACCCTAAAATAATCCACTAATTTTGGTCATGTCAAGGGAGAGGTTAGAGGAGAAGTGGCTACAATTCCAGGAAATTCTGGCTCATAATGGTCTAGCATCTTGGAAATGCATTTAACATTCTTCATAGGGAGAACCCAAAAGACATACATATTTGAATTAAGAGGAGAATATGAAGTGGGAAACAGAAGAAAAAAGTCGGGAGAAGGATCAGAGAATCACCCAGTTAGTGCTAGATGAAATTTAAAAAGTCAGAATACAACCCTCATTATATAAATGATGAGGAAGTTGCTAAGAGGAATCATGTAACTTGCCCAAGATCACTTAGCAAGCAATTTTCTTAGGCAGCATTTGAACTAAGTTCTTCCTGATTCCAAGTCCATCGTTCTGTCCTCTATGTCAATTAGCTACCAAGTTTTTAATCCTTTGAACCTAAGAACAGATTATCCAATACAGACTGTATGTGTGTGTGTGTGTGTGTGTCTGTGTGTTTGTAAGGCACATTGTCTTAATTGATAGCGATGAGAACCAAGTATTTTCCTGACTGTGCCGTAGAGGAACATAAAAGCTAGCTTCCCAGTAATTAGCAAAATTCATTCTTACCACACTGGATGGATAACTTCTCAAATGGAAAGAGAGTGAAGTGAAACCATCAGAGCCATTGATACTCTCAGAGCATACCTGAAATACTCAGCACAAGGAATAGATTAAAGTCTGTCCCTCAAGTTATGCTTTTCAAACTTGGTTTTCTAGTTCAAAAGGGTATGATGTGTTAACCAAGTGCAGTGGAACCGGTGGTAATGAGAAAATATAATTCTGCATGTAATTCAAAAGGTGGCTGGATAATTGACCTTTCTGTTTTTCATTTTGCTTTTTCAATTCCGAAAAATGCAGCTAAAAAGACATATATAGTTGAATGATAGTACTTCCCATATGGGTCACACCAAGGCTTAATTCTAAAAAATGTTTCTTGCTGTCATTTTGCAAAGACAGTCAGTGCTACTGAATGCTTTGTTCTGAGACTCACAATCTCAGTAAAGTGAGCTGTTTCAATATTTTTTACCTACTTATTTTTTTTAATCTGGCCCATACATGTACTATCATCCAAAACACACTTCCATATTTGACCTACTTATTATTGATTAATGGTTTAGTTTATTACCAGCTATGCCTGTCAATTACTTTGCTTTCAAGTTCTTGAATGTGTCCTCCTAGATGATTTGTAGTCCTGAAGTCAGAGGAGGCTTGACAAGTTCCAGGGCTTATAAGTGAGAATCATTCTTGACCAGAGAAGAGGTCACATTGGTGAGATATAAAGAGCAAACAAGTGGAAGACTATTATGGAAAGGTACCAAGGGCACTGAGCCACCAGAAAGTCTGAATCTGCAGAGAGAGGTGGAGAAGGAGGAAGTTGGAGAGGAGGGAAGGAGGGAATAGGGAAGGAAGGAAGGAAGGAAGGAAGGAAGGA
>NW_025356223.1:0-5440 GCF_016433145.1 Gracilinanus agilis | reverse complement strand
AAAAAAAATCCTATCCTTCCATAGGACTCAGCTTTAGTTTCATTTCTTTTAGAGTTATGTGAATTCAAGTTAACAGGCATTTATTAAATATTTGCTATTTGTCAATTCCTGGCACATAGTAAAGAGCTTATGCCACATATATGAACAAAAAGAAAGATGGTCCCTATCCTCAAGGTGTTTATATCCTTTTTTTTAAAAAACATCTTCTGTCTTGGAACCAATACTATGTATTGGTTCCAAGGCAGAAGAGTGGTAAGGGCTAGCCAGTGGGGGTTAAGTGACTTGCCCAGGGTCACACAGCTGGGAAGTGTCTGAGAAGGTGTTTATATTCTAATAGGGGAAGATGACATATAAAACGGAATCAGAAAATTGGAGAGAAATGAAATGTATTCACATGAGGGCTTGGTAGTGAAGTCAGGAGAGCTAGGAGTAGAGGCTTGAGAAGAACATAAAATGACTCGGCCAGAGGTTTTTACTAGTAGGAAGAAGGGACTGTGGAATTAAAGGGTCTTTTTTTTTTTAACCCTTGCCTTCCATCTTGGAATCAATACTGTGTATTGGTTCCAAGGCAGAAGATTGGTAAGGGCTAGGCAATGGAGGTTAAGTGACTCGCCCAGGGGCACATAGCTAGGAAGTGTCTGAGGCCAGATTTGAATCCAGGATCTTCTGTCTCTGGGCCTGGCTCTCAATCCACTGAGCCACCCAGCTATCCCCTGATAGAAGGCTCTTCTAAGGTTAGAAACCTGCTGAGGAAGTACTATGGCAAACTCCAGGGAGTCAGGAATAGAAATACACCATTTAGAAGGTAGTTAAATGAACAAAAGATCAAGAATATCAAGGGAAATAATGAAAAAAAGTGAAGGATGGGGGTCTAGTAATATCGATCTTAAGCTGTACTATTTATATAGCCGTACAGATCTTAAAATGTACTATAATATAGAGGTCATCAAAACAATATGGTACTGGTTAAGAGACAGAAGGGAGGATCAGTGGAATAGAGTTGGGGTAAATTACCTTAGCAAGCTAGTGTTCAGTAAACCCAAAGATCCCAGCTTTTGGGCCAAAAAAATCACTATTTGACTAATACTGTTGGGAAAACTGGAAAACAGTATGGGAGAGATTAGGTTTAGATCAACATTTCACACCCTACACCAAGATAAGTTCAGAATGGGTGAATGACTTAAATATAAAGGAGGAAACTATAAGTATGTTAGGTGAACATAGAATAGTTTACCTGTCAGATCTATGGGAAAGGACAGATTTTAAAACTAAGTAAGAGATAAAGAATATTACAAAGCGTAAAATAAATATTAATACAACTAAAATTAGATGAGAAGCAACAAATTCAGGGAAAAAAATCTTTATAACAAAATCCTCTGACAAAAGTAAATTTACTCAAATTTATAAGGAGCTAAATCAATTGTACAAAAAATCAAGCCACTCCCCAACTGATAAATGGGCAAGGGACATGAATAGGCAATTTTCAGATAAAGAAATCAAAACTATAAATAAGCACATGAAAAAGTGTTCTAAATCTCTTATAATCAGAGAAATGCAAATCAAAACAACTCTGAGATACCACCTCACATCTAGCTAATATGACAGTAATAGAAAGTAATAAATGGAGGGGATATGGCAAAATTGGGACATTAATGCACTGCTGGTGGAGTTGTGAATTGATTCAACCATTCTGGAAGACAATTTGGAACTATGTCCAAAGGGCGTCAAAGATTGTCTGCCCTTTGATCCAACCATACCACTTGCTGGGTTTATACCCCAAAGAGATCATAAGGAAAAAGACTTGTACAAAAATATTTATAACTGTGTTTTTTGTGGTGGCAAAAAATTGGAAAATGAGGAGGCGTCTCTCAGTTGTGAAATGATTGAACAAAATGTGCTATCTGTTGGTGATGGAATACTATTTTGCTGAAAGGAATAATGAACCGGAGGAATTCCATGTGAACTGGAACGACCTCCAGGAATTGATGCAGAGTGAAAGGAGCAGAACCAGGAGAACATTATACACAGAGACAGATACACTGTGGCACAATCGAATGTAATGGACTTCTCTACTAGCAGCAGTGCAATGATCCAGGAAAATTCTAAGGCATTTATGAGAAAGAATGCTATCCACATCCAGAGAAAGAACTGTGGGAGTAGAACACAGAAGAAAAACAACTTCTTGATCAAATGGGTTGATGGGGACATGATTGGGGATGTGGAATACTAATAATATGGAAATAGGTTTTGATCAATGACACATGTAAAACCCAGTATAAGAGCTCGTTGGCTACGGGAGGAGGTTGGTAGGAGAGGAGGGAAAGAACATGATTCATGTAACCATGGAAAAATATCCTAAATTAATTAATTAAATAAACTTAAAAAAAAGACGGTAGCTAAATAAGGATGTACATTAGAGTGATTAGAATGCCTTTGGCGCCATGGGAGCTATGCTTTTGGACCTATGAGTCATCATTGCTTTTTCTGTCTACTTGTTCCTTTCTCTCTTTGTGGAAGGGAAGCCTAACCAGACTGAATTAACTACTCATTTGGGACATAAAGTATATTGACTTTGTTTATATCTAGGGCTCAAATAGTGCAACTAATGAATTCAATGAAGTTGTCACTTTATTTGAATTCACCCTGCTGCATTATTTTCATTGAATTGGGACTAGATACCAGATTTTACATGATGTAAGTTAAGTTTTGCAAGGATTTGCAAGAAGCCATGATATAATTTCAAATAATCATAGGATTCATCATTCCTACTAACTGTATTGGTTTATATTCCACATTTAAACTTATTGAGGTGAGTAAACCTGCTTTGTACTTCTTGATATTCACCTACTGTGCATAGCACAGAGTAGATACACAATAAATAATCACAAGGTATGTGCATGTACATTATATGTGTATATGTATTTGTGTGTATGTGTGTATGTGTGTGTGCTGCCTCAGACACTTACTATTTGTATGATCCTAGGCAAGTCACTTAGACCTTCTCAGTCTCAGTTTTCTAATCTACAGAATGGGGCTAATAAAAATATCTACTTTCCAGGGTTGTGAGGTTAAATGAGAAAACATATATAAAGTATTTTGCTAACAGCAAAGCCCTATACAAATATTAGCTATTTACTGATCATGTGATTCATTGGCATATGGAATATTTGATGAGAAAACTACTTCTATTGGGATTCAGTAGACCTGGAGTTGAGAGGACCTAGGTTCAAATCTGACTTCAGTCACTTTCTAGTTGTGTGACCCTGGGCCAATCACTTGACCCTGTTTGCCTAGCTTTTGCCTGTAGAGTTGTTACTAAGACAGAAAATAAGGGTTATTTAAAAAAAAAAAAGAAAGAAGGAAAAAGAAAACTACCTCTACCAATGTAGATCAGAACCAGCTCTGAAACTGATAGAATTAGAGAGTTAACTGGGGACACTATGAGGTTGAGTGACTTGCCCTATGTCACAAAACCAGACTATCAGAGACAAATCTCACTCAGATCTTTTTTTACTCTGAAGTTAGCTTTCTTTCTTCTCTGATACACTGCTTCTCATGAGACCTTCTACCCTCCACCCCCTTCCTTTCTCTAGGTAATGGGTTTCCTTGTTAGAATCATAATTCTTGCAGTTTATGAAGTCACTTTTCTGTTAGTCATGTATAATTGCTGACCACTTTGTCCTCGCAAGGTTGTGGACATATCATCCCCTCTGAAGCTACTGCATGAGGGAGGAATTGATCCTTTGCCATTCAGTCAAAAAGGAGCAGAGTAACTGTTTTTTGCTCATAGGATTCTTAAGGCAGTTCCAAGCCAAAATCATGGATGTCCTGAAAGGAGGAGTGTGTGCTTGTGGGAAGGTTGACTGATATGTCTGTACTGGGATTCCTTTTTATATTTGCCCTCTTAAAGCCTTTTCTCCTTTCAAGGCCCAGAGAAAGCATTTCTTCATCCATGTAGACTTCCCTGACCATTTCAACTGAAAGATGTTGTTCCCTCCCACCCCTGATTTTCCTAGAATATTTTGTTTATATCTCTCCTCTTCTTCTTCCTTATAACTCTGGACCTTATATACTTATTTGTGTATATATTATGCCCTTCTAGTAGAACACCAACTCCAAGAGAGGTAGGGCAGTGGCATTTTTGGCTTTCTGTCTTTAAACTTGAGAGCCATCAGGTACAGAATGAATCTTGGTTGATTGGAGGATGAGGAAATTAAGCAAATACGGTCATTTGGATAGTAGCAGGTATTGGAGGCAGTGTGGTTCAGTGAAAAGAGCAGAGATACTTGACTTTTTTTTGTGCCCTGAACCCCTTTGTCAGTCTGGTGAAGCCTATGAATGATTCTTTCCTTAGAATTATGTTCTTAGAGGTATATGATAAAATCCTGACCCCATGCATTTTCACTGGCTTTCACCTATATCTGGAATGTTCTCTCTTTCGGCTTCTCTTGCTTCCTTCGTCTCTGTTAAGTTCCATCTTCTGTAAGAAGTCTGTCCTGCTCTCTCTTAATATTAGAGTCTTCACCTTTGAGATGGTCTTCAATTTACCCTGCACAGATCTTGTTTATAAATATTGGTTGCATGATATCTCCCCTATTAGACTGTAAGTTCCACAAAGGCAGGAGCTGTCCTCTGCTTTTCTTTGTCCCCTGTTCTTTGTACAGTGGCTGGCATGTAGTAAGTGCATAATAAATGCTTATTGACTTGGCTTGACTAAAATACAAAGGATTACTAAAGAAATCAATAATACTAAAGAATAGTTTTCAAAAGTATAAACTATAAATGTATTGTTATTAAAATAATTTTTAAAAGTTTACCGACTTTAATTTAAAAATCTTTGTTCTTAAGTCAGAGGACTTAGGTTCAAATATTAACTATGATTTTTACTAAACTTTGTGACTGTGGATCAGGTGTCTAACATCCCTGACCTTCATTTCTCTCACCTATAAGATGGCAGAGAGAAGGACTAGAGGGCTTCTCAGGTCTCTTATAACTCTAGATCTATGATCCTATGATCTCTCTTTCTCTCTCTGTCTCTCCCCCCCCCCCCACACACACATTTTCTTCTCTCCCTGATTTTTCCTTTTGATTTCTGTCTCTCTCCCTAACTCTCCCTCTCTTTCCCATTCCCTTTCCTCCCCACCACATTTTTATATGTTTTAGTGGTTTCTGACTCCACTTCCAGTTCCTTTCTTGGGTCAACAAAAGGGAAGGAGAAATGGAGTGAAAGGGCTACTTGTATTCAAAGTGCACCCAAGATCAAATTTGAAATGACTTTAATAGCTGTCACACTGGGAACACTTCAAGAGGACTACGATTCAGATGGCGTTGCCTATTGCCAGATTACAAAGACCTTTTTGGAGAAATAAGAAATCCTAAGTCTCTGTGCTCTATGTTTTTTCCTTCTGCAGCCACTTAAAAAAATTAAAATTCTCTCTCT
>NW_025356222.1:0-3772 GCF_016433145.1 Gracilinanus agilis | reverse complement strand
CCTCTCCTCTCCTCTCCTCTCCTCTCCTTCTCTTCTCTCTGTCTCTGTCTCTGCCTGTCTCCTCTCTCTCTCCCTCTCCCCCTCCCCTCCCACCCTCTCTCCCTCCCTCCCACTCTTCCTTCCTTTTTGATTCTCACTTTCTTTGTTTTCCTTTCACTCACAAATGTGTGTGTGTGTGTGTGTGTGTGTGTGTGTGTGTGTGTGTGTGTGTGTGTGTGTGTATGGAGAGAGAGAGAGAGAGAGAACCAGGTCTGTAGATAGGAGGTCTTGAGTTCAAATCTGACCGCAGGCACTTCCTAGCTGTGAGACTCTGGGCAAGTCATTTAACCCCCATTGCCTAGCTCTTACCACTCTTCTGCCTTGGAAACAATACATAGTAGTGATTCTAAGACTGAAAGTCACACACACACATAATACACACACATATAAACACATAGATGTTCAATTGAATAAATTGAATGGGGAAGTAAAATACTGCTCTATTTGTATCTTTTGCTCATTAAATAATATTTTTAATGCCGCCCCCTCCTGCCTTTAGCATTTCCATTTCTTTCTACCACCTCACCTTCAACTCTACCACATTGTCAGAAATTTCACATTAGACAGTTTCACCTTTAGGCAAAGTTATAATAGCCTGGCTCCGTTTGATTTTGCAAAAATCCTGACAAAGGGGGAACAGAGTTCTGGGCCTTTTGTGTTACTAGGGGAAACCCAGTGGGGCCATGAAAGTTAAGGGAGCCACTGAAGTCGCTTGTGCGAAATTCCTCATCTTCTGCTGTGTCATGCATGTGACATTTAGCTGGAGTATTTAAAGAGCAAAAGAGGAAGGTCCTTCTGCTGGTGAAAGTAAGACTGATGGCAACTCTGTTGTCTTTAGGAAGAAATAGTTGAGTGATAGAAACAGGAGCTCATCCAAATAAACTTTACCTTTGTGGAGGAAAGCAAAGCTGTAAGTGTCTGAAGAAAGGGGAGGGCTGGAGGGGGACTGGCTATCCCAAGATGGAGCATGTTTTGGGTGAGTCACATCTGGAGTATTGCAATCAGTCCTGGGTGTCATTGATAAGCTGGAAAGTATCTAGAGGAGGATTTTGAAGTTGGGGGCGGTCCTTAATATCATTTCATAGGAGAAACCTTGGCTGAAAGAATTGGGGATGGTTGAGTTCGAGAAAAGAAGACTGAGTCAAGGGTGAGAGAGGGGGGATTTAATGTCTTCATTGGAGCAGCTAGGTGGTGCAGTGGATGGACAGAATGTGGAGTCAAGGGGACCTAAGTTGAAAGCTGGCCTCAGACACTTATTAGCTGTGTGACTCTGGCCCAGCCACTTAACCTCTATTTGCCTCAGTTTCCTCATCTGTAAAATGGTAATAAAAATAACATCTATCTTTTGGAGACATGGGGATCAAATGAGATAATAATTGTAAGCCATTTAGCATAATGCCTGGCAGAAAATAACAATATATATGAATAAACCCATATATATGTTAAACAAATGTAGAAATAATTAAATCAATGTCTGAATGTTACTTCTTCTTAAGAATTTAAAGACTTGTCAAGTTGAAGAATGATTACATTTTTCTTTATGCTTGTCCCCAGAAGGCTAGGATAACTGGATGTTTCAATGAGGTAGATTTAGGGTCAAGAAGGGAAACTATCTAATAATTAGAGCCATCCAAAAGTGAAATGGACTGCCGTAGGAGGTAATCAATTCCTCCTGACTGAAGCTATATATGACTAGATTTATAAAGCATTTTATTGCCATGAAGGGCTTTCTATATATGGTATCTCCTTTGACTTTCCAGTAATTTATAAGTCGAGAGGTACAAGTATTATCATCTTTCCCAACTTTACAGATGAGCAAAATGGTGTTCAGAGAAGTTGTGACTTGCCCAAGGTCATGCAACTATCAAGTGGCCATGATGGGTCACAAACACATATCTTTTGATTCCGAGTTTTGTGTTCTTTCCATCCTATCATGACACCATGGATTGAGAGGCAGAAGGGATCTTAGAGATCATCTAGTCCAGCCATACTTCAAGTTAGACACAATGAAAGTGAGACCCAGAGAAGTTGCTTGAGATCACATATCTAGTAAGTGAAAGAACTGAGGTTCAAATTCAGATCCTCTGGCTATAAGTGCAGCGATGCTTTAGGCAATCACTTTGGGGTAGGGTTATTGAGAGCAGACAATGAGAGAATGGAGATTTAGGGCAAAGGGATTGTACTGGGCCACAGTTGTACCAATGAATCCATTATTGCTATCCTAGTAATCCTGGTATGACAACTCAGAATCTGAAGCCTCTGACTAGTAGTCCAGAACTTCTCTACCTTCTTATGATCACCTTTGAATAGTCTTTCACCCAGACCCATGTGGCTGCAGCTCATGCTACAGCTTCTTGGAGCCACATGTGAGAGCTAGATGGCAGGTGGACATCAAAGAAGGAAAGCAGCCTTGAACTGGACTCTACAAGCCCCCACATCAGAAGTGCTAGTCTTCCCTGAACCTTAGAAAACTATTCTGGCAGATGGGTTAAACCACAGTAACTGATAAGCCTCAAACTTCTCAGTGAATTAGGAAAGGCTCTACCTAAAGCATGTGAAGAATTCTCATGGTAGAAGGAGTGGATGAGAACAATTTGTTCCAAAGGCTTTGAAGGTGGTTGAAGCAGGTGCTGTGGAGCACCTAGTGTTTGGTCAGGCACTGAAGTCACCACGATCATCCATTGCATCCCATGTCATCACCAGTCATCCTGAATTTTATCTTACTTTGATGACTTTAGAAGAGAGTGAGACTGATGACTTTGTGCAACTCTGACTCACTTAAATCCAACTCATGCACAAGACAAGATATCACCTTGTGATGTCCTTAGTCCTCTTTGAAAATGAAGGACAAACAACAAAGCCTAAATCCATGAGTACCATCAGGGTACCTAATGAAGAATGACACACAAGAAGTATTGACCATGGTGAGCCCACTACTATCAGAAGATGTCACTTTTAGTTGCATTGGCTCAGGACTCTCCAGTTGTCCTAGTAGCTACTTATAATCTTCTTTGTCTGGAGTTACTCCATTTTCAAGTCTTCTGGGCAGTCCCTTCACTGAAAAGTCACATCACTTAAGACCCTTATGTCTGGAGATACAAGATATGTTGCATAGCAGTCCTTAAGTTCTCAGTCAGACCCTTTCTAAATATTTCCATCTGCACTGCCTACTCTTAGACCAAGATAATGCTCAGGAGAATTCATTCATTTACCAAAAAGAATCACATTGTAGTCAATGGGTCCCAGTATGTGGAAACATAATCCCACTTGTGATGGGAGTGCTGCCTGAAACTTTCAATTTCTTCCCCAACAGAGACATTCTTCTTCTATTAAAGGAATTATGCACTCCATGGACTTTCCAATTTCCTTGTCACAAAAGCTACCTGTACATCCCAAACTCTGAAAAAGTATGAGGGTGTTTTTATTGCTAGTTCACACTTAATAAATTATAAATAAAAATAGCATGTGGAGTATCTCCTTTCACATATTAGCCTTCAGAAAAGGTACCCTGCATTCAAAGCATTCCCTGGGCCTGCTCATATTTGTAGTTCATGAGCCCCCACTTTTATAAGCCTCACCTTTTAAGGAAACATTATTTCAAAACAAAAGACATTTCGCTAAAGAATATGAAAAATAGAGTGACAAGAAAAGATATTCTCATGCATTCATTCTCCTTCTAACATAGGAGAACTGACCAATGGGACATGAATGCTCTTGCTAGGACATAGCCCTT
>NW_025356221.1:0-2774 GCF_016433145.1 Gracilinanus agilis | reverse complement strand
GTATTTAGCACAATGCCAATGAATTGGATGGAACTGATGGCATTGCTGCCATGCTGGTGTCATGCTGGCTGGCTCAGCCCTAATCTGAATGATAGCTGGGAATGTGTGGGATGGCATGAGGAGGTACTTTAATGAATTAATTGTATTATTCTTTGCTAATACCCAGGTCGCTCTATAACAGTCATCCAGGCAGCAAGGCACAGTGAAAAGAGCCTTGGATTTGGAAACACAGGACCTGGATTTGAATCCTGGTTTGGTAGCTTCCTACCTGTGTGACCTTGAGTAAATCTCTTCTCCCCTCTGGTCCTCATTTCCTTCATCTACAAAATGAGAGGGTTGATATAGATGAGCCCTAAGTCCATTTTTGAACCTTTGATCCCATGAACTAATACACTTGCAATGAGCTCAGAGGAATAAAAAATGAAAAAGGATCAGGGTGATTGAGTTGGGAGTTTCCACTCATAAGTCTGAAAGTATTGACCCGAATTTCACATGCTTTCAGGTTTTTTTCTGGAGTCATCTGGGGGGCCACAATCCTGCCAGGACACAATTCATAATAGGGAACCTCACTCATTACCCTAGCCTATAGCCATGTATGTGATATTTGAAAACATTGAATAAAAAAATTACTCATCCCCAAATGGTTATAAAAGAAACCCTCTTTATATATTTGACCCCAATCAAGGCATTTACCTCCTGTTCAATATGGGCTTTTACTGGGCCAATCCAAAGCAAATAGGAAAACGTCCAGGCTTGTCAAGGGAACTCACTTCGGAATGTCTGTAGGTCAGTGCTTTACACAGCTCTGCTGGGTGAGGGGTTTGCCAGAAAGCCCAATGTTGGCCACAGAACTGTCAAAAGGGGGAGGCTTAAAGCTGGTCATCTTGGAGCTGCTGCTTTTGGCATCCAGAACCAGGAGACTAGCACTAAAGTTATGGGAAACAAGGGAAAGAGCTTAGGACTGGTGGGAATTTTGAGGACCCCTTGCCATTTGGGTGTGTTTCCTATCATCCCATCTCTGTTTTCAAATTACTCTTTACATGGCACCTTTCTTGGGGCCTTCTGACCCTCTGGAATTTTGGCACAAGTGTGGGGACAAGGAGACAGATTCAGTTTTTAACATTTCCATCCCATTGCTCCTTTTTGATGAGGAAGGAAGATCAGCAAATCCCTGATCTATAATCCAGGAGAAATGTATTATGTGAACCAGCTGGATGTGACTTTGAGTGAGTCGCTTTACTTTGGTTTCTCACCTGTAAAATGAAGGGATTGGTCTATAACAAGAGTTTTTAAAAATACTTATTTATTTAATTGAATATTTTCCAATTACATGCAAAAAATTTCACATTCATTAAAAATTTTTTGAGTTCCAAATTTCCTTCCTCCCGCCCTTCTCCCATCCATTGAGATGTCAAGCAATATGATATCAATTATACATCTGAAGTCACACAAAACATATTTCCATATTGGCCATGTTACAAAAGAAAACACCTAAAAATCAAGAAAAATAAAGTTAAAAGGAGTATGCTTCAATCAGTACTCAGAGTTCCTCAGCACACTTTCTGGAAGGTAGAGAGGATTTTTCATCATGAGTATTTTGGAATCGTCTTGGATCATTTTCTTGATGAGAACAACTAAGATCTTTCACAGTTATCTTTATCGTATTGTTATTATTTTGCACAATATTCTCCTGGTTCTCCTCACTTCATGTTGCATATGTTCATATAAGTCTTCCCATGTCTTTATGAAGTTATTTCATTCATCATTTCTTATAGCGCAATAATATTCCATCACAATCACATACCACAACTTGTTTAACCATTCCATAATTGATAGACATCTCTTCAATTTCCATTTTTTTTGGCACCAGAGAAAAGTTGCCATAAATATTTTTGTATAAATAGATCCTTTTTCTTTTTCTTTGATCTCTTTGGCATACGGAACTAGAAGTGGTATTGCTGGGTCAAAGTGTATGCCCAGTTTTATTGTCTTTTGAGTGTAGTTCCAAATTGTTCCTTAGGATGTTTTAATCAGTTTTCAACTCCACCAAAAGTGCATTAGTCTTCCACATCCTTTCCAGCATTTGTTTCTTTTGTTTTCTGTCATGTTAGCAAATCTAATAGGTGTGAGGTGGTACTTCAGAGGTGTTTTTATTTGCATTTCTCTAGTCGATAGTGATTTAGAGCATTTTTTATGTGACTATTGGCATCTTTGATTTCTTCTTCTGAAAACTTTCTGTTAATATTCTTTGAGCATTTATCAATTGAGGAATGGTTCATATTTTTATGTTTGGAAGTTCTCTGTATATTGAGAAATGAGGCCATTACTAGAAAAATTTGCTATAAAATATTTTCCTAGTTTCTGTTTCCCTTCCAATTTTGATTGCATTAGTGGTTTTTTTTGGCAAGAATTTTAAAATTTTGCATAAATTAAAATTATCCATTTATTTCCTGTGATCTTCTTCCCTTATCTGTAGATTGTACAGGCACATTTTCTTTCTCCCATTCTCCTAAATAACTTATGATGATATTGCCCTTTATGTCTAAATCACATATCCACTTTGACATTATCGTGGTATACAGTATGAGATGCTTCTCTATTCTAGTTTCTTTCAAACTCCTTTCCAGAAATTTTTGTCAAATAGTGAGTTCTTACTTCAAAAGCTTAGCTCTTTGGGTTTATCAAATACTAGATTACTATGGTCATTTCTTTTTCTTTCTTTTTTTAAAAATCTAAATCCCTTGTTTTTGTTTTTTTAATTTTTTCTAGAGTCT
>NW_025356220.1:0-4393 GCF_016433145.1 Gracilinanus agilis | reverse complement strand
GTTAAATACTATTTAATATAAGACTAATATATATTAATATGAATTAATATATAATCTGTATTCTGTACTGGAAAAGACAAACCTCCATATTTTAAACAGCCTATTCTAGTCATGAAAAATAGGCAGGATGATCAGTTGAAGGAACTGGGAAGATTTAGCCTGGATAAATGAAGCCTTAGAGTAACACACTATTTGTCTTAAATTAGCTTAAGAGCTATAATGTAAAAGGGGGATTAGATGTATCTTTTTTAGCTACAAAAGACTGAACCCAGTAATAATAGGTAGAAGCTATAAAGAAGAAAATATGGATTTGATGTAAGGATTACTTTTTTAATGTTTAGACATAATGATAGATTTCCTTAAAGGTATGTTCTTTCTTTCTCCTTTGTTATAGCAAAATATCAGTTGTATGACCACTGGTCCTATATCTTAGAATGTAGTTCCATATGTAGATGGCTCAGCTAAAAAAATCAAGATCACTTCTTTCTTGTGCAATTTTATAAATATTTTCAGATAATATAAAGTGTAATATTTGCATTATTTAATGTAAAATAAAGCATAAATGCCAGAGGTAAGTGAACAGAAACTATTTCAAGAGAAGCAATGAGAAAGGAAGGAAAGGAAGGAAAGACACATTTATTAAATACATACTATGTGCCAAGTCGTATGATAAGCACATTATATCATTTCATTTGATCTTTATAACCATTCTGAAAGTTAATGACTATTATTTTCCAATTTTGCCACTGAGGAAACTAAATCAGACATAAGTTAAGTGACTTGCCTAGATTTACTTTGGAAGCATAAGATTATATAGAATATTTGGGATCAACACTGTTTGTAGTAAAGAAATATCACTGTCAAAACACTATTTGGTAGCCTAACTTAATATTGGGGGGTCTTAATTGCACAGATAATTAAGTCAGTAATTTGTCACATTGGGGTTTTGGATGCTTGTATTCAGGGCTTACTATCTGTATGTTTTATATTAAAAAACAGAATATCAGAATAAGTTATTAAATAAAGGAAACCAAAATAAGTATTCATTAAAAAAGCATTGTGTTGAACAGGATTTGAACCCAAGTATATCTGACTCTATATCTATTTGTCTTAATTACTATGCTCCATGCCCATCTCCAGGGTAATGTAAATTGAGGACAGAAAAAAGTTGCAGGGAAGAAGTGAGGTATAAATATTTAGAAATTCTAAATATTAATTAAATGGTGAAATATTAAAAACAAAGGATATTGCAGTGCATTGAATGCAGTAGTATATAAGATTCATGTTAAGAAATTCATCTTTATAACCATTTAGTAATTTCTTATTTCTTCAAGGTCAAAGATGTATTATATTTTTAATCATAAATATTGTGTCTGGTGTTAATAAGAGAAAATCAATTGAAAAGTTTGAACTGTCAAATGGATTTGTTACCACAGATGCTTCATTTGGAAGATGAAATAAAATATCCCTAAACCTCCCCACCCTCATATCATCTCAGTATTTGAGAGGGTATTTTCTGAAGGTTGATTTTTTTTATTAAGAATAATTAGGGTCAGAAACAATTGACTGAAATTTCATGTATGCTTCAATTATTCAATTCCATTAGTGGTGTGTTCCACTGCCAGGAAGCAATACTATTACCAAAGGGAAAATCAGCTCTTTAATTGTGATTCCTTTCGATAGGGGAGATTTAAAAATTAGACATTTATTTTTGTATCTAAACTAGAAGAGAAAAAGTAAGCTAAATGTTGAACTAAAGAAATCTAAATAAATGATAACTAGTTAATGTGATTTTTAAAATTTCTTGCAAAATATGCATTTATACAAATCTACACATCTATCTGTCTATCTTTCTATCTATCCATTCTTATCATCATTCAAATAGTTCATATTTACCCTGCACTTCATACTTTATGAAGTGTTTTCATCACTACATTCTGGTTAGTTGTTCTCACAATTTTGTTGTTTCATAGAAGGAAAAAAGAAAAACAAAACAACTGAATTCAATGAGAACAAATACCTTGTTCACTTTTTAATACTTCTTAATGGAACCAAGATTCTGATCAAGTCTAAGAATTTCTAAGTCCAGTACTCTTTTCCCTCTAACCCTCTGTTTCTCTTCTTCTGTCTTTCAGAACATTTGAATATAGAAAGCAATATGTGACATATGAAAAGTTAGAAAACTAACAAATTCAATGGTGGTTTATAAAACTCATTACTATCAACATATTGCTATTAACATATTAACAATAATGTTGCTTTATAAAAATATCTACTTAACATTTGCTAAATATAACATTCAATTATATTGTGATTTTTACTCCTTTTTTCTCCTTAGGAATACTAATTTTTAGAGATAGCTAAGGTTGCATACTCCCTGGCAGAGGCACTGTATGAGTCTTAATCTTAGCCAACACTTTGCTGTGACTTTATAAAGAAAAGTCTGAGTAACTAATCAGGCACAATGGCATATATATTATTCTGGATTCAACTCATTCATACTTGAATGAACAAGTCAATTTGGGAGCCTAGAGACATTTGACATTCAATGATTTCTGAAAGCCTCTTTAATCGTTAAAGAGTTTATTCTTGCTAAATTTAATCTACCGAGGGCAATGCCCTTTGGACTGTCACAAGGCTTTAGACTCTCCTTCATCTACTTGAATAAGCTTTTTAGGTTAATGAACAAATATGTTCATCTTTTCCTGAGATTTCTGTGGACAAGAGACTCAAAAAAGTTTTTCCATTCCTTAAAGATTTATAATCATCACAACTACCAAGTTATTTCTCCCCCTGACACTTCTTTTCAGAATTAGCTCCTGCAATGTCCAGATGGCAGTGAAATTTGTGTATCTGTGGGCAATTCCTCAGACAATTTTTATACCTTTATGTATGGCATGTATTTATATTCCTCAAAGAGATTACTGTCCATGAAAGTTTGTTAGTTGTGAGATGTATTTATGTATGAATATAATTCAACTATTAGTTGGGTTCTAATAATTCAATGTCACAAAGCTTGTTCAGAAGTACTGTTTTCCATTTAGAATAATTGAGATCCTCTTCCAATTACTGGGAGATAATTTCAAACATAGATTTGTTTTTCCCTAGTATTTTTATACTTATTTTGAGTTTTTTTAATGGATGGAAATTAATACAAACAAAAAATGTGTTCCCTTAGTATCCTAATGTTATAAAGAAAGATAGAGGATGGCCTTTAGTATCATGTGTATCCTTCTTATGGTGAACTTATGGAGAAAAAAAAAACATGGCTGAAAGTTGTACAAGTGGGGAGGGACAAAGATGGATTATGATCTGCATTTTTTATTTCAACAACATTGGTAAGATTAAAATCCAATTGATTTTTGGAAATTAAGTTTAAGCTTCTTAAAGAACAGTATTTATTAGCAGCTGATAAAATTGGACACATTTTTCCTAATAATTTTCTTAATAAAATCTTTCTTTTTCATTTAAGAAATTAAAATAAGATTGCTTTTTGTAACAGTTTTAATTTTGCAAAGCTTAGAAAGCATTGCCTAAGTATCTGCTTTATCTAACTTACCCCCTTTCATATACTTAACTTCTCAGCATATAAGCATTATTTTTTCCTCCTTGGATTACATTGAATTTCAGGATGAAAAATGTAACTATACCATGAGAATTATAGGTTTTAATAGAACCTATTTTGCAAAGGATTTTTTTATTTTTTATTTACTTAAAAATTTTTGCAGTTTTAAAATTTTTATTTTGCAAAGAACTAGAAAGTTAAAAGAGCTATGCTTAGAATTTAAAAATAATTTTAAAAATTAGTTACTAAAAAGTGGACTTTTTTTCCTTGACTCATAGAATGATTTTAAGTTTGATCCTGAACAGGTATATGTTTTCAAAAATATATCAGCCATAATACCTTATGAGAAGCAATGTTAACTTGCAGCGAAACCTGAGATAGCTGTCACACAACCATTTCTTTCATAGTCACTTTTTTATCTTTAAAAAGACACAAAGGACTATATGCACTAAATAGTTTAGAAGCAATAAGAAACATGTCTAAGTTACCAACACTTTCTTTTTGTTATTGATCAAAATAGTTATATATGGTATAGGATAGGTGTTCAGGGTAACCTTTACAGGCTTATTGGAAATTACTTCCCATCACTCACTCACTCAGTAATCTTCTCAAAATGGCTTACTTGCTCTTCCCTGAGTGTAACTTTCCATCCCTTAACTCTATCCCCCTAAGTTTTCCCACCCATAGCTATATCACTTTCTCACCTCATAGCATCATTTCAACCCCAAGTGTCTTCCAGGCCCATTCATCACCTCTGGGAAAATTTCCTTATGCCCTTAATTATTAGTGATCTCTTTAGTTCCTTAGATTTATATATATATATATATA
>NW_025356219.1:0-4479 GCF_016433145.1 Gracilinanus agilis | reverse complement strand
AGAAAGAAAGAAAAAGAGAGAGAGAGAGAAAGAAAGAAAGAAAGAAAGAAAGAAAGAAAGAAAGAAAGAAAGAAAGAAAGAAAGAAAGAAAGAAAGAGAAAGATTGACTTAGAGAGCTGATTTGCATTACAAAAAGACATCTCACCAAAAGGTTCCTTTAATTAATAATAAGCTTCTCTGGAGAGGCAGTGTGCTGCACTGGGTAGAGTCAGACACACAGCCTAGAAGACCTGAGTTCAAGTCCAGCCTCTGATAGATATTGTCTGTGTGACTACCAGAAATCACCTAACCTTTAAATGACCTTGTCAGCTCTTCAGGAGAATAAACCATAAAGCAGTCCAGCAGTTGGTTATTCAGTGGTTTCGATCCTGTTGGATTCTCTATGACCCCATTTGGAGTTTTCTTGGGAAATGGTTTGCCATTTCTTTCTCCAACACATTTGACAGAAGATGAAACAGGCAAACGGTGAAGTGACTTGTCCAGGGTCCCATGGCTAGTGTCTAAGGCCAAACATGACCTTGGGTCTTCCTGACTCTGGGCTGGGCGCTCTATCCACCGCATCACCTCATTGCCCAGAGAGCAGAATGCACTCTATACAGACGGAGGGAGCTCCTTACACCAATAAGATCACAGGTCAGGTCCAAAGTAAATTCCCTCTGTATGTACATTTAAGTACTAGTTTATGCATCACTTATGAGTCCTCAGAAAGAAGAAAAAGAAAGCTCCCTGCTCCGGATGCCCAGGCCAGAGAGGAACGGGGTTGGAGGCGGGGAGAGAAGAGCTTTTCCAGAATTCTAATGCATGTCAGTGGGAGAATTTGGGTTTGACTTACAAAAAAGGGAAACGTAAAACTTTGCAGTCATTGTGTAAAACGAGACGCCAGCATAGCCGTGTGCTCATGCTAAAAGTAGTACAAGCTAGAAGAGGATTCTGGGAATTCGGGGGGGGGGGGTACCTGTGCAGTAGCAAAGGGAAGTCTGAAAGGAAGTGTGACAAAAAGTGGGAAAGAGAAAGGGCAGGCTGCCGTGTCCACTCCCCTTCTGTGACCCTGCCGTCACCCGGTGTGGAGGCTCACGCCCAGGTGACCCTAGTGACATCCAGATGTACCTAGAAGTCGTCACAATATTCTGGACCACATACTAGTTTGGGAGCCTCAGGACATGGGTTCTAATCACACCTCTGCTATTTATGAATAAAGGGACTTTGGCCCAATTATTTTATTTTTCTGGGCCTCAGTTACCTCCCTAAAGGTTGGACTAGATGGACTGTGAGGTCCCTCCGAGCCCTAACGTTCTAGGATGCTGGGAGGAGCAGGCTTGGGGACAGCCCATGGGCCGAGAACAAGCTGTGGAGGCTGGTGGAAGCGTTTGTGGGGCCCAAGAGGTCTCCTAGAGAGCGAGGATTCAGGAAGCCGGAGAGGGCGGGCTCCGCGGAGGCGCTCAGTAAATGTTTGTTGAACTGAACTGAATTAAGAGCCATTGCCCCAACACTGAGCTCTCTACCCATCCCAAGAGAGAGGCAGAGAAGGCTCTAAGGATGCCCGAGGTCCGCAGGGATGGGCCAGAGGCTTTCTTTGTATTAACTCCCAACTCTTCCTTCAGTCGATCCACCATCTTTGTTCGCCTCCATACCAATGGGAACCAGGAGTTGCAGTACCAGCCTGGGGACCACCTGGGCGTGTTCCCTGGCAACCACGAGGACATGGTGAATGCCCTGATCGATCGACTGGAGGACGCCCCCCCTGCCAACCAGCTGGTGAAAGTGGAGCTTCTGGAGGAGAGGAACACAGCCCTGGGTAAGCCCCACCAGCCAGGCCCCAAGGATGGCGCCATTTTCCTGTGGGATAGCATGAACATGGCCCAAAGGCAGGAAGAGAGATGGTGTGGCCTGGGAGAAAGAGGCCTTAGAGTCAGAGGACTTGGCTACAGTCTCATCCCAGCCCCTTCATCATGTGGGACTCTACCCTGGGCCTTCGTTTCCTGGCCCGTAAAATGAAATAAATGGTCTCTAAAGCCCCAACTCAACCCCCCCACGATTCCACGATCCTAAGTGATGCCGGTTGTTTCATTCATACCGTGAGCTCCTAGAAGGAGGGGGGTGTTTCCCACTCTCAGAGGAAGCTCAGGCTTTCTCCCACTTAGACAACTTCTAGGTAAAAAAACAAAAATGTTGCATTTGAGGGGCCTGGAACTTCCCAGGATTGGTCCTAACTCTCCCACCTATGCATTGTCTGGGTAGGACAGGGTGGACTCTTTCTATTTTATTTCCCTCTGACATAGAGAACCAAGCACTGGGCTCAGATTGAGGGAGACCCGGGTTCAAATCTCACCCGTGACTTTTAGCCTCTATAAATGTTCCCATCTATAAAATGGAAAAGATGGAGAATGTTTTTCATGGAATTATTAAAAGGTTTAAAGGAGGGAGATAACACATATGAAATGCTTTGCAAACTTTAAAATGCGAAGAGGAGCCTCTTGAAAGTCTCACTCGATGAGGGGGAGCCATGGATGGAGCCCTGGGCCTGGGGTCGGGAAGACCCAAGTTCAAACCTAGCCTCCTACTTACCAAGTGTGTGACCCTGGGCAAGTCACTTGGCCTATTTCCTCCCCTATAAAATAGGCATAATGATAGCACCGACTTCCCAGAGTTTTGTGAGACTCGATGGGGATCCTATTTGTAACGCTCTCAGCACTATGCATGGCACATGGTAAACTCTGTATCCTGAGAAGCAATCCTGTGTATCAGTTCAAGGCAGAAGAGCCGTCACAGTGAAGCAGTAGGGCTCAGTGACTTGCCCAGGGTCATCCGGCCAGCATGTGTGAGGGCAGCTTGGCTCTGCAGGCACTGAGCCTCCCAGCGGCCCCTCACTGAATGCTTGTTTCCTTTCTTCCTTTATGGCATGGTGGCTGGGGGGGGGGGGGGAGCATAAAGGAGCAAAGGAACTGCGCACCCTCGTAGAGCCCGAGATGTCCTGCAGCTTGTCGTGGCTCCTCTAAAACCCCCTCATGCCTTGTTTCGTCCAGTGGGGGAAATGTCTGGGCTTGGAGACAGACCCCTGAGCTCTGGGTGCGAGGGCTCGGCGTGTGCCCCCGTGCCCGTCCTCCCAGACGGAGGAGGCTCCCCCGGCAGCCCCAGCTCCGACCAGACGCGGGCAGGCAGGGCCTCGCGCCGGCTCTGATGGCCTCGTTCCCCACACAGGCGTCATCAGCAACTGGACGGACGAGCGCCGGATCCCGCCATGCACCATCTTCCAGGCCTTTAAGTACTACCTGGACATCACGACGCCCCCCACACCCCTGCAGCTGCAGCAGTTCGCCTCTCTGGCCACCAGCGAGAAGGAGAAGCAGCGGCTGCTGGTCCTCAGCAAGGTGAGGCTCGGGCCGGCCTCCCCTGTGCCCAAGACCCGGGGAGGCCGGGCTCTGTTCTGAAGGTCTCTGGGAAGAAGCTTGAAGGAATGAGGGGCCCGGCAGAGAGGGAAAGGCCAGCCCGAGGGAAGAGAAGACTGAGAGGGCCCTGCCAGCTCTTTGGGGAGGACGTGGGTCCTCCTGAAAGGGGCGCCCTGGGGGCCGGGGAGGAGCCCGTCCACTCTCTGGGTCTCTGACCTCAAAGGCCACCTCAAACCCCCTCCTTTTTCATGTGAGGAAACGGAGGCTGAGAGACACTAAGTCACTCGTCTGTGGTCCCAGAGGCAGCCCGTGTCTGAGGCACGACTTGAACTCGGGGTTCCTGCCTCCAAGTCCAGGGCCGTCTCCAATATCACACCGGCCGTCCTCTGAAGGGGAAACGCCAGCTCGCTGAGAGCGCCAGGCCCCGGCCTCCTGCCGCCTCTCTGAGCTCCCTCTCCCCATGCAGGGCTTACAGGAGTATGAAGAATGGAAATGGGGCAAGAACCCCACCATTGTGGAGGCCTTGGAGGAATTCCCGTCCGTGCAGATGCCATCCACCCTCCTGCTGACCCAGCTGTCACTGCTGCAGCCCCGCTACTACTCCATCAGCTCGTCCCCAGACATGTACCCCGACGAGGTGCACCTGACCGTGGCTGTCGTGTCCTACCGCACCGGAGGTAGGCAGGGCCGGGAGGGCCCCCGAGAGCCAGGGGGGTGCCTGGAGCCTGGCTCCTGCCTCTCCTTGTCCTGGGGTGGCCCCGGGGCTCCCTCGTGCTGGCCCCCTTCCACGGGGCATCGGCCGCGGGCAGCGGGACACCTGCGTCCTGTGTTTCTTTGCCAGACGGGGAAGGACCCATCCACCACGGGGTCTGCTCTTCTTGGCTCAACCGCATCCAGCCCGAGGAGGTGGTGCCCTGCTTCGTGCGAGGGTGAGCAGCGGCTGGGATGGGCACAGAAATCCCTCCCCTTCTCTGGGCCCAGGAGAAGCGTCTTCAGAGAAGCAGGGCTGTCACACGTGTCACGAGAGGCTGCACGGGCAGAGAGCTCACCATATGTGTGATGGCCTCAGGGAAGAAAGGAAGGAGGGAGGGAG
>NW_025356218.1:0-6814 GCF_016433145.1 Gracilinanus agilis | reverse complement strand
GAGAGAGATAAAGGAGAGAGATAAAGAGACAAGAGAGACAGAGAGAGAAGGAGGGAGAGAGTGGGAGAGGAAGAGAGGAAGAGAGACAGAGGCAGAGGGAGAGAAAAAAGGGAGATGAGAGAGAGACAGAGAGAGAGAGAAAGAATAGGTGATTTGGAGGCTACTGAATGAGCTGTCAACTGGGTTTTTGGGAACCCCAAGTTTGCTCCTATCCCCTGAGAACTCACCCCGAGGGAAGTCTGAGACTGACCAATAGACCTTAAAGTACTTAATGATTCCAGGTTAGGTAGGACTAGTAGACAGTCAAATGTTAAATACCCTTTTAGTCTTAGAAGTTTCCCCCATAGTATCAGAGATATGTTCCCAAGAAGACCCACACCTGTGCAGGAACCATCCTTTTAGGATCCATTGTAGTACACCATTTCCTGATACCCCAGCCTCTGGCTAGAGCCTCTTTCCAAGCCTGCTTACAACCTGTCAGTGTATGTCTGATTTCCTGAGTTCCCCAAAAGGTAGATGAGATCCCTATGTTCTATTGCTCTTCAGAGAATCATCTTACTCAGTGATTATCACAGAGATATTGTTCCCAGAGTCCCAGAGCCCTTGGCTCTGTGGGGTTTTTATGTGCTTGACTCTGGGTGGTGGTCAAATATGGAACACCATCTCTTTCCTGATGAAAGACTGGGTTTTACTGACTACTTCAGTGGTTTTGTGTTTTTTTTTTTTCCAGGTTGACAAATTGAAAAAGGCTTCTATGAAATCTCAGAATCTTCAGGAGAAGAAAGTGAGCAGCAGTTTCCAATGCTACAGAGAAATAAAAAAGTATAAAAATAGAGAAAAGGTCATTGGATTCAGCACTTCCAAGATGTTAAGAAACTTTGAAGAAAAAAAACTTCATTTGAAGTGATAAGGCAGGAAGCAAGATTACAGAGTATTTAGATGAGATTGAGAGGAGGGAAGTGAGGGCACCCAGTATAGATGACTATTTATTCAAGATAGAGTTGGGAAGGAGAGATTGGACTATAGATTGGGGTTTGTTTGTAGGCTACAAGGAAGGAAGGAAGGAATTGAGAAAGATGAAAGATTAGAGAAAGTATGTGCTGAAGATAAAGTGGAAAATCTGCTGGAGAAGCCTGGAGGGGATGAGATCAAGTTTAGCACGCTGCCTCTCCCTGGATAAGATTGCTTTTCCTTTAGGGGAAAGCTCTTTTTCTTCCCTCTCCTTCTAAATAGGATTTCCTCAGTAGAAGTTAACTCTTCTAGTCCAAGGTAAGCTCCTTTATTAGAATGTAAACTCTTTGAAGGCAAGTGTTGTCTTAAAAAAAAGAAAAAGGACACTGTATCTGCTTAGATTGTACCTTACACAGTAGGTGATTAATAGATCATTGTCAGATTAGATTGGGGAATTACTGGTATGTAAACATTTTCTGCCTATAACAACAGACTAAGTAAATCTTAAGACTGACATTGTTATTGACAATAGCAATAATTCCAGTGCCTTCCCTCTGTTAATCCTTTCTCATTTATGATGGATGCATATTTGTTTACATACTGCCTCCCCAGTTAGATTGTAAGCTCCTTGAGGGTAGGTACTTGTCTTTTGTCTCTTTTTGTACCTGGTACCTGGCATATATTGTTGTTCTGTCCAATTCTTTGCGACCCCATTTGTGTCACATTACTGGAAAAATTTGCCATTTCTTTCTCTATGCCATTTTACAGATGAAGAAACTGAGGTAAATGATGATTTGCTCAGGGTTACCCAGATGATAAGTGTCTGAGACTAGATTTGAATTCATGATGACAACAAGGCTTCCTGACTCCAGGCTCAGTACTCTATCTACTTTGCCACCTAGCTGCCCCACAGTAGATGCTTAATAAATGTTTATTAATTGAGATTAATAATAGCTAGCTTTTACACAGATTAAAGAATGCAAAGTGCTTTACAAATTTATCCCTAGGAGTTAGGGGCTATTGTTATCCCCATTTTACAGTTAAAGAAATTGAAGCAGACATAGGTGAAGAATCTTGCCCATGTAACATAACGATAATATAATACATAGGATTTATTATTAATATGTAATACATTTTAGTTAATATATTTATCCAACAGAAACAAATTTTCACATTAGTTCTATCTAAAAATCTATGTCTCATTCTTTTTTCCCTCCCTCCCAGCCCTCTCCACTCCCCAAAAGAGCAGGTAGTATGATATCGGTTACACATATATATTATCATATAATACATATTTCCATGTTTATCATGTGAATCAAGACACATATGACTTTCTCTAGAGAAAAGTTCATGAAAGCAACAAAGAGAATAAAAGACATACTTCAATCTGCATTTGGACTTTTGTCTCTATGGTTTCTCTCATAGAAGTCTCATATCTAAAATATATAGAGTGAATATTGTCAAATGTATAAGAATATGGGCCATTCCCCAATTGACAAATTGTCTAGAGATATTAAGAGATTGTTTTTGGATGAAGAAATTAAAGCTATATATAAGTATATATCTTTCAGATGAAAAAATTGAGACTCAAAAAAGATAAATGACATTCCAGTTCACAAACCTAGAGCTGAAAAGCACCATGGAGTCCATTTACTACAACCAAATCATTTCATTTTATTTGTTTGTTTGTTTATAAAACCCTGACTTTCCATCTTAGAATTAATACTGCATATTGGTTCTAAGGCAGAAGAGTGGTAAGGGCTAGGCAATAGGGGTTAAGTGACTTGCCCAAAGTCACACAGCTAGGAAGTGTCTGAAGCCAGATTTGAACTTAGGACCTCCCATCTCCAGGCCTGGCTCTCAGTTCCCAGCTGCCCCCCAAACAAATCATTTCAAAAAGAAGGAAACTGAGACCCAGAAACAGTAGGCTGGCAATCACGCAGAATGAGAAGGAATGGATAAGTCATGATTAAACTGGTGGTAGAAAAAATGAACTCAGGTTGTTATGCTTCAAAACTCTAATTGGCCCAAGGTATACTAATTTTCTAGTATCCAGCTTAGTGTCAGAAGTGCATGGATCAAAATTCCTATATTCTCCTTTAGATTATTTTAGCACATAGTAAAATCAAAGACAAGGCTAGAAGTGTCTTGAAAGTCTACCAGTACTATCCTCTCACTATGCATAGAAGTGAAGTAAATTTTCCCAGGTCACACAAAAGATAAAAAATGTGATTAAGGATTTAAATCTAGATGTTCTGACTACAAACTCAATGCTCTTTCTTTTTTTGTTGTTTGTTTGTTTATTTTTAAACCCTTAACTTCTGTGTATTGACTCATAGGTGGAAGAGTGGTAAGGGTGGGCAATGGGGGTCAAGTGACTTGCCCAGGGTCACACAACTGGGAAGTGTCTGAGGCCGGATTTGAACCTAGGACTTCCCATCTCTAGGCCTGACTCTCAATCCACTGAGCTACCCAGCTGCCCCCTACTCAATGCTTTTTCATCTTGTGCTCCTGGTTTTATTTTTAAATATAGATATTTTATTTTTACCAATTACATGTAATAAGAAATCTGTAAGTTTTCCATAGTTACATGGTCCAAATTACCAACCGCCCTCCCGATTCCCAGAGCTGGCAAGCAATTTGATCTGGGTTATACATGTATTATCATGCAAAACATATTTCCATAGTGTTCATTCTTATAAGAGAATAATCATAAAATTCCAAACTCAAATAAACTGAATGGAAAAATGGCATGCTTTGATCTCCATTCTGATTCCAACAGTTCTTTCTCTGGAGGTGGATAGCATCCTTTGTCATAAGTTCCTCAGAAATGTCAAGGATCATTGTATTTCTGAGAGTAGCTAAGTCTCTCACAGTTGATCATTCCATAATATTGCTGTTTCTGTGTTCTCCTGGTTCTGCTTATTTCACTCTGCATCAGTTCATCTTTCCAGCTCTTTCTGAAATCCTCCTGTTCATCATTTCTTACTGTGGTCCTACTTATGATTCTCCATCAGTTCATATATGTTTTCAAGTTTTCATAAATTTTTTACTCATCATTTCTTTTTTTTTTTTTAATGTTTTTTTTTAAACCCTTGTACTTCGGTGTATTGTCTTAGAGATGGAAGAGTGGTAAGGGTGGGCAATGGGGGTCAAGTGACTTGTCTAGGGTCACACAGCTGGGAAGTGTCTGAGGTTGGATTTGAACCTAGGACCTCCTGTCTCTAGGCCTGACTCTCACTCCACTGAGCTACCCAGCTGCCCCTACTCATCATTTCTAATGACACATTAATAGCCCATACCATCCACATGCCACAGTACACACAGCCATTCACTAATAGTCGCCTTTGTTTTCAAGAACTAGTTTGTTTTGTTCTTTCTCCTTCCCAAATGAGCTTTTGAAAAGTTTTGAATTAGAGCTGAATTTTTAGTTCTAAAATTCAAGAAGCCCCCAAAAGTCCATTTAATTAAATTCAACAACCATTTATTGAAGCATCCATTAGATATAATAAGGACTTATACTATATGTTGGTGATTGAAGGACCAAAAAATGCCCTCAAGAAATTTACATTCCACTAGAACTGGGGACTAATTGGTGAAGTGGATTGGTTTAGTTTGCTGTCAGTTTCTCAGTTCTATCAGAATGCATAAGTTTTCTTTTGTTCTATTCTATTTGTTGTTGCTTAGTTCTTTCAATTACATCTAATTCATTGTGATCCCATTTGGGATTTTCCTAGCAGAGAATCAGGAATGGTTTGCCATTTCCTTCTCCAGCTCATTTTTTTTTTTTTTTTTTTTTTTTTTTTTTTACAGATAAGGAAAGTGAGGTAAACAATGTTAAGTGATTTGCCCAGAGTCAAAAACTAGTAATGTCTGAGGTCAGAATTGAACTCAGGTTGTCCTGCCTTCAGGTCCAACACTCTATCCACTGTGCCAACTAGCTATGCCCAAACACTATAGTACCACTTTGGGCAATGAATCTTCAAACAGGCCATTATTTCCAAGAGGAAGTAGATAAGAGAGGAGAGCATTGATGGCTTGAGGCCATCAATTCCCAGTACTAGAGGAAAGTGGACTATTCCGAGTATCTGGCCTACAGTTACTAAATCTCCAGAACAATCTTCTATAGAGTGTATGTCACCAAAAGAATCTCTGCTAACTACATATTTGCTCATGGCTTCTAGGAAAGATGGCAGAGATCCCTCCCATGATCCATTAAATAGTTTCATAAGGCCATTGTATGACAAACGGCACATATTTCCCATTCTCATTTTGTTCCCTGGGATGCTGAAAATAGCCACTTTAAGGGTTTTCTTTAATTCTTGTTCTGCCTTTTATTTAGGTGAGAAATAGGAAATATATTATTTGTAAGCCTGGGCAGCCAGAGGATCATTAAAAAGCACATCCTTTTCCTTTCTTTTCTATTTTTTATTTTATTATTAATTAAAAATGTATTCTTCTCCTCCTCCGGGCAGCAGCTGAGAGGAGATGCAGGACCTACTCTCACCATCCTTTCCTGGGATCTCTTCCCTTGGGCAGACCTGAAGACTGGTTGGAGTGGGAAGGAGTTTGGTGCCCCCTAGAGGAGTATATTGGTGATTGGGAGCTTTTCATCTTGTATAAGAGAAGTTAAAAAGGGGAACATTAAATAATGGGGACGGGGACAAAGGCTTTTTAGGCAGTGTCTCCTTCCCATCTCTCTTCTTTGGTGGAGCCCATGTTAGAACCATAGCCTGTCAGAGTTGGAAGGGTCCTTGGAACATGGAAGAGTCGAGCAGGAGGGGACTTGACAATATACACTATTGGGACTCAAAGGGCATTTAGAAACCAAATTGTTAGCATCCGAAGGGCCCTTAGAATAGAGAATGTCAGATCTGGAAGGACCTTAGAACAGACAATCAACACTGGAATCAAGCAATCAATGAACGTTTATTATATACATATACAGAGTGGTACAGAAAATAGAGCACCAGCCTGGAGTCAGGGAGATTTATCCTCCTCAATTCAAATCTCGCCTCAGAAATTTATTAGTTCTGTGATCATGGGCAAGTCACTTAACCTTGTTTGCCTCAGTTTCCCCATATGTAAAAAAACAGAGAAGGAAATGACAAATCTCTGTAGTATCAGTCAAGAAAAACTCCCATGGGGTCGTGAAAAGTCAGACATAACTGAAATGATTCAACAATAAATAAATATATATATACAAACATACATATGTGTATATACAAACACACACAGACACATATATTTTAAGAAGTAATGAGAAAATCTTCGAGTTTATTGAGTAGGGGAGTTATAATTATAGTTATGCTTAAAGAAAATCACTAGAATTGACATTAGAATATTGAATATCAGAGTTGAGAGGACTTTAATTATATAGATTTATAGAAAACAGCATATAATAACTAATATTTCTATAGCACCTAATATGTGCCAGGCACTTTATAAATATTATCCATATAACAGCTCTGGATGTAGGTACTATGATTATCCCTATTTTACAGATGAGGAAACAGAGGAATGACTTGCCCAGGGTTATACAGCTAGTAAGTGTCTGAATCTGAATTTGAACTCTGCCCTTCCTGACTCTGACTCCTGTTAAGATCCTTTATACTCCAGGCTCAGTGCTCTGTCCACTACATTACCTAGCTGCCCTCATATAAAGTAGCAGAGCTGGAGAGTCCTTAGAATATGTCATTTTTAGATTATAGACTATAAACATCAGAGAGACATAGACCATCCAGTCCAATCTTCTCATTTTACAGAATTAGAAACTGAGAACCAGATGGAAGAGATGAATTGCTTAACTTCATTTTAATAAAAATTCCTTCCTTCCTTCCTTTCTTCCTTCCTTCCTTCCTTC
>NW_025356217.1:0-6999 GCF_016433145.1 Gracilinanus agilis | reverse complement strand
AATTAATTATTTACATTTCTATTTAGTTCCATTTGAGTTTCCCCACAGGCCCAAATTGGCAACCAGTTAACAAACATTTACTTTGCCTCTTGACCTCCCCAGCTTCCTCTAAGTTGCGACTAAAAGCCTAACTTTTACAGGAAACTTTCCCATATCCCTCTTTTTTAAACAAACCCTTCTCTTCCCTTTTAGAATCCATACAAAGTATTGGTTCTAAGATGGAAGAATACTAAGGGCTAGGGATTGGGGTTAAATGACTTGCCCAGGGTCACACAGCTCAGCTAGCTGCACCCCCAGCCCCTTCTTAATTCCAGTGCTTTCCCATTTTTAATTATTTATTCTGTTCATAGCTTGCTTTGTATATATTTGTTGGCATGTTGTGTCTCCCATTGGATTGTAATCTCCTTGAAGGCTAAGATTGTATTTTGCCCTTTTTGCATCCCCATCACTTAGAACAGTGCTGGGCACAGAGTAAGCACTTAATAACCACTTACCAATTGTCAATTCAGTACTTACTATGTTCTAGGCACTAGAGACACACAGCCCCAAAAATGAAGTAGATCCTGCCCTCAAGGAGATTGTTATTCCTCCATCACCATCAGCTAATCCACTTCCCTTTGAGCACTTTTAACTCTGTGAGGCATTATTGGGCACTGTGGAGTAGAAGACCTAAGGAGAGAGAAATGGAGCTCCCCATTCAGCCAAGCAAGGTCAGTGAGACAGACAGAACTGATGGTGGTATTTATTTAGAACTTTATACTGAATACATTTTTATTGTTCAATTATGTCCAACTCTTCCTGACCCCTTTTGAGGTTTTCTTGGCAAAGATATGGGAGTGGTTTCTCATTTCCTTCTCTGGTTCATTTTGTAGTTAAAGAAACTGGGGCAAACAGGGTTAAGTGCCTTGCCCAAGGTCAATTGGTCAGTGTCTGAGGTCAGATTTGAACTCAGGTCTGACTTTTGGCCTAGTACTTTATCCACTGCAGCATCTATCTGCCACATATACTTAATATATAGTTTATACATAATATATGTAGTCTCATCTTCTTGGGGGTATTTAGATGACTTAATGGTCTATTAAAATTTATTTCTGTTTCAAGAAGTCAGTCTTTTGGCTTATTATATTCTGCTTTGATTTTGAGGTGACAGTGAATGGTGGGAAAGCAAATTTTGTGGGTCATAGATATGAGATAGAAGTTACCTAAGGGTTCATCCAGTCTTACGTCTTCATTTTACAGATAATGAAACAGAGGCCTTGAGATTTTCATTGATTTGCCCAAGGTGACACAAATTGTTTGAGAGATGAGATTTGAACCCAAATTATCTGAACTCTCAAGTAAGTGATTTTTTTTTCTCTTCTCTATACTATTTCACATTATGTTTTCACCATCTCCCATGGTTTCAATGACCATCTCTATGCACATATCTCTTGAGTCTTCTTATCCATTCTTAACTCCTTTCCTAATCTCCAGATTCAAGCCTTCAATTGTCTTATTAGAAATTTCAAATTAGACGTTTCATAGACATCTTGAACTCAACATGTCCCAAACTGAATTTGATATCTTTTCCTCAAAACCCTTCCCTCTTCCTAACCTTCCCATTACAATCCAGGGTTTGTTGGAGAGTATTTGTTAGTTAATTAAGACTTAATTAAGAAATATATTCTCCCACAGGTTCCACTACCCTCCCAATAACTGAGGCTAACAAATGAGATGTTATCCTTGACTTCTCACTCCCCCATTATCCATATACAATCAGTTCTCAAGTCCTTTCATTTCTGTCTTTGTAAAGTCTCTCCTATACATCCCCTTCTCTCCTCTGTGCCACCACCCTGGTGTATGCCTTCATCACCTAGATCATTGTATTAGTCTGCAGATTGGTCTCCTTTCCAGCCTCTCCTCACTCTAATCTATCCTCCATTCAGCTGTCAAATTGTTAAAATGCAGATATAACCTAGATATCTACACCCCCCACCCCATTCAATAAATTCCAGTGGCTCCCTGTTACCTCCAAGATCAAATATAAAATCGCCTCTTAAGTATTTTTAAATTGGCCCTTTGTCTACCTTCCTTTCTTCTTAAACCTTACTCCCATCTATGACCCAGTGAAAATGGGCCTCCTTGTTATCCTCACAAATGATTCTCCATCCTGCATGTTCATTTTCACTTGCAATCCCTCATATCTTTGAATGTTCTCCCTCCTCATCTCTACCTTCTGGCCTCCCTGGCTTCCTTCAAGTCTCATATGAAGCCCTACTTTCTGCAAGAAGCCTTTCTCTATCATCCTTAATCTTGGTGCCTTCCTTCTGAGATTGCCTCCAATTTTTCTGGAATAACTTGTTTATACATAATCTGAATAGAATGTAAACTCTTCTAGGGTAGGGACTGATTTTTATCTTTGTATCCTCAGAGGTTTAGGTACCTGGTCTAGCACAGAAGATGTTTAATAAATACTAGTTGACTGACAAACTTTCTAGTTTATCAGTAAATCTGGTCTCTAGTCTGCTAGAAGCTAGTTATTTGCCCTTAGACAAGTCCTTTAATCTCTTTAATTCAATTCAAGACAAAGACAAAACATTCTGTTTTCTCAAGGAGCTGAAGTCTGGTCAAATGGGAAGACTCAGGATCTGGTGTCAGAAGACATAGGTTCATAGCCCCAGTTCTGCTCTTTGCCACCTGTGTGGGGATTTCTTGGCCTCAGTTTTCTCAGCTGAAATAAGTGGGTTTAACTAGATAATTTCCAAGATCTCTTGCAGTAAACCCTTCGCCCTGCATAAACCTTACTAAGGATGAGGGGTTTGAACTAGATTATTGGATTATGGATTTAAAGATAGAAGGGACTCCATAGGTTATCTTGTCCCAACTCTTTATTTTATAATTAAGAAACTGGGTCTAGAAAGGTTAAGTGATTTGTCCAGTCATCTAAGTAGTAAGTCAGTAAGTCAGAATTAAAACCCAGGCAGAGCCCACTAACTCTAAATTCAGCACATTTTCTTTTATTTTTAAATCCCATGAATTTATGCCATTTAAGGTCTCTTTTAGCTCTAACATTTTCTAATTAAGATGATTCCCACCCCCAGCCCATCTCATATCAGAATATTACAATTCCTAAGTCATTGTTACTTGTTATTAAATGTCTGTTTCATTTCTTCCTCTACCTACATCCAAAACTTCCATTGCATATTTTGAAAACTCATGCAGTAGAAGCCTGTGGCATATGCTTTCTGGAGCAATTCTTAATCACATATCCTTTCCTCAGCCTTCTTCCCTCAGGAATTCTATGAACTCAAGATGACACAGTCCATCTCAGGAGACTCTTTCAAGAGCCAAAGTTAAATGAATGTACTTTCTGGTGCTTCAGTGATTACAGACAGTGAAGATCATCAGCCAGTCTACAAGATGAAGAAGTGGTTATCCTGTCAGCCTTCCAGCCAATTAGCTGTTTGAAAGAATGGCCCAGGGCAAAACAAAGGTGTAGCCACTGAATTGCTGAGTGGGAAGAATCTTCCAAATTCCTCTATCCCAGTGGATTGGAGGGTCATTCATTGCTCCCTAGGAGTATTATGAATGGAAGAAAAAGATGTGATCACATTCCTTTCTATGTTTCCTTTTTCTCTAGTAAAATTCCTCCAGCAGTGCCCCCTCATTTCACCACAGTGAGAGATCTCTGCTTAATCATCGAGTTGTTAACTCAAGATCTTGACATAGGTATTTTTTATTTCTCAGTAGATGGCGTTTTAGAATCATAAAATCAAAAGGCTTCTTGTCCTCTAAAAACTTGCCAGCAGATCAGACAGATTGTCAGAAAGATGTTTAATTTGATTGAGTAGCCTTTAGAATGGGTTTTCCCTCCTGGGATTTTTGTGAAATCGGATTTAGATGTTCATTACAGCAATAATTTTCCATGTTTTTACTACATGGAAATGCCCCCATGAATTTTCTCATAAGATGCCATCAAAATTCTCTACAATGAAACAAATGAAAATTTTTTTCTGAATATATTTATTAAAACAAGTATTAATTATTCTAGCTAGTTCTCATGGAAATGGCTTTTGTCTCCAACAAAGAATTGCTCTTGCTTCCAGCCAAGGGACCTCATTATTTTGGTTGTATTGACAATCAAAGAGAATGTCTGATGTATAGTTGCAATTATATTGTGACACAGTATATACAATTCCACCTGGGTGCAAGGTCCTAAGGGGAGGGATATAGGCAAAACAACTACCATATCAACGGTTCAACCTACACTAAAAGACCACAAGAACCATTTTTTTCTTCCAGAAAGTTAGGGATGGAGAGTCTATAAGTGAGCAAAAGTCTATTGCAGTATGGGCTAACTAGTCAAACGATATGTAAAATATAGTTTCCAGTTTTGGATTTCAGATCTTAGGAAAAGCATTTATAAACTAGAATGCTTCAAACGGAATAAGACAAGAGTGGGTTTGGAGAAGAAAAGACTTAGGACAATATGCTAGCTGTCTTCAGATTTTTTAAGGGTTTTATTTAGAAGGGGAAGTAGACTTATTTTGTCTATTGTTCTAGAGGGTAGAAGTAGACCTAAGTGGTAAAAATGGAAAGGAATCATACTTTGAGATCAATAGAAAAAAATTATATAATATGAATAGTTGTCCAACAATGGAAATGGCTTTTTAAAAAAAATAAGTAGTGGGAAGCTTGTCTTTTGAGGTATTCAGTCAGAGGCTGAATAGAACTATCAAATACAAGGGATACCATCCAACTATGATATTTTGTGATTCCACAAAAGGCTCCATAGGATTAAGGAACTTGTTTTAGCTTAGCATAGAGAGATGGGGGTGAGACAGAGGAACTTGGGTACAGGTAAAAGAACAACCTCATCAAGGACAAAAAAAAAAAAAAAGTAGGAGGTGGCATTAAAGATAGATTGGGTGAAGGGGGCAGCTGGGTAGCTCAGTGGATTGAGAGCCAGGCCTAGAGACGGGAGGTTCTGGTGTCAAATCTGGCCTCAGACACTTCCCAGCTGTGTGACCCTGGGCAAGTCACTTGACCCCCATTGCCTACCCTTACCACTCTTCTGCCTTGGAGCCAATACTCAGTATTGACTCCAAGATGGAAGGTAAGGGTTTAAAAAAAAAAAAGATAGATTGGGTGGTATGGAAATACTTAATCAAGTCCTGATTTATTTGGTGTCTAGTGACCCAAAAGAGACACAAATTCTCCCTAGGGAGAATTGAACAGATTCAACAAGATATGAGGGGTTAGGAGGCAGGGCACAGACCTGGAAAGTGGTTTTGTTAAGCCTACTGGAATGCTTGAACAGTTGACATGAAAGAGAACCACTGTGAGCCATTTGTAATGTAGAGAATGGAGTTGGTATAAAATCTTCAAGTTAGTTGGAAGAATAGTCGATAAACAAGGTGGCAGACACTCCTGAGCTACTAGTGCTGAAAATGTAGTCAAATCATGATGAGCAGGTATTCAAAGGCAGATTCTGGGCTTGTCAAGGCTACATTTCCACTATCTAAGCAAGCAAGGAATGGAAAAAATTACTTAAATCACCCAGTATCATGTGTTGCATCACTCATAGAACTTGAAAATGAAGGTGTTTGTGTTTTGGTGGGGATGCTCTAAGGATAGGATTGGGGGCACTGTAGGGGGTGAGGATTGGGATAAGATAGGGCACACAGAAGGTGCTTATTAAATTAAATTGAATAGAACTGAAACTCTGGGCAAAATAAATTCCCCAAACTCTGTCACTTCAATTCTCAAAAGTCAGTCATAACACTTTGGGTGAATCCTAAACCCAGGAAGTATAAACAATAGTCTTAATTCAACACATCTTAGAAGACAACTTGGGTTAGGACTGTCTTTGGCTGAGACAAGGCTTCTCTCAGTCAATGGGGCAATGGGGATATGGAAGAAAGTTAGCCCCTAGTACTAACCTTGGAAATCTAAAGCAAAAATGGGTCAGATGGATTTTGCTTTTCTCCAGTACAGTGTTTGAAGAAGGGGAAGGTCACAGTAGCACACGACAGTTTATTTTGGCCAAAATCCTTCCTAATCCTCCCCTTGGGCAATGTTACCTTTAGTTCCCCCATTTTGGAGTTTACTTAGAAACCGTCATTCTTGACCTTATACTCTCCCTCTTCCCCTGAACATCCTGGATTTATTCTTACCATAGAAGTCAGTGCTATTCTCATTCGGTGTTATTTCAAAAGAAAGAAACTTTGAGATAAGTTGTTGAATTCCTCTATTACATGTTATATTAGAACCAGAAGTGATTTTAGAGTCAGATCAATCCATTTCAGATCTAGACAAGACACAACCTCATTGGGATATTTTCCCCCTCATACTGGACTAGCTGACCTCTGAATCCCTTCCAGCTCTAAATATACGAGCCTATTAAAGGTATCCTTCCTCCCAATTCCTGCTACAGGTATGGCTAAAGTCAGTTCTGGTGCATTTTTTATTACTTCATTTTTAAGCTGTAAAATATTGTAAATATTGTAAAAATTCTAGACAACTACTAATAAATGATCATCAAACCAATTACTAAGTAAATTTCCCCCCAAACCCCTAATGTTTTGACTAAAAAGAAAAAATATTTCAAGAAAATAAGAATGAAAGCAACTCATTTGCTTCATAACTCTTTCCAAATCTGACTGGGTGCTCAAAAAGATCTATTGCCATGTCTTCTCTAATTCAGAGACTGTCACAGTGTACGATATTCTTCTTAATCTACTGATAGTGCTTTGTATGACTTTATTATAATGAATATATATAAAAATATATACATACACATATGTATTTCCTCATACTCATCATGCAGTGCCATATTATATACATTATAATTTGTTCAGCCTTTACTAGTCATTAGATATTATTAAAGGCTCAATAATCGACTGACTTAATCTGTAGAGCTATTTTAGGAAGAAAGGCCTAAGGAATATGTTCTTCACTGCCCTGGTGGTATGAAAGGTAGGAAACAGAGGGAAAGAGAGAGAGAGAGAGAGAGAGAGA
>NW_025356216.1:0-4153 GCF_016433145.1 Gracilinanus agilis | reverse complement strand
AATATAACATATATGCTTTTATAATATATCATATTATATGTAACATATATTTGTAATAAATATATATTTGATTATATTATTACAACTCAAAAATAAATGTAACTATAAAGCAAAATTTAAAAAAATCATGCTCAGTGACTTCGAGAAGTCCAAAATAAAAGTGTTGATTTTACAAAATAAAAGAATTATAAAAGAAATGAGTTCTGAAGGTGAAAATTTTAATCAAAGCTTTAAGGTTAAGATTGGTGAAGCCATTATGAAGGAGATGGCATTTATGTTGGAATTTCAAAGACAGAGAAGCCTTAGCTAAAGATAAATTTAAAAGATAGCTAAAGTTTCAATAGGAGACTGAAAGGATATTCAGGCCAATTCAATCCAATCCAATTCAATTCAACAAGCCTTCATTAAGTACCCACTTTATATGTGTCAGGCACTCTTATAGGTGCTAGAGACAAGGGGGGGAAAGAGAGTCTCTCTCTCTAAGGAGCTCCCATTTCTCTGGGAAGGAAACAACCTGTGCGTATATAAGTAAATACAAAATATACAGAATATAAATACAAAGTAATTTAGTGAGAATAGAGTACTAGAAACCGAGGGCACCCAGAAAGTTCAGTATCTCAGCTTAGTCTTAAAGGAAGTGAGGAATTCTTTAAGGCAGAGATGAGGAAGAAGAGCATCCCTGTATGAGACTATGGAGATGGGAAAATGGATTGTTGTTTGCAGGAAATCATGAGTAAGCCAGTTTATCTGGAATGTAGGATGCATGAAGGAGAGTGATGGTGGGCAATAAGACAGTCCAGTGATAGGGAATTGTATAAGCAAGGCACAGAGGAGGGAAAGCACAGAACATATCTGCAAGACAGAATATCTTCAAGTTTAAATGCATAATGAGTGGAATTGTCAAGAAGCTTTATTTCTTAATTGGAAAAATTATGTATTATGTAACCCATTGAGACATCGGAACCTGGTCGGTTGATTCCACAATCCAAAGGGACCAAAAAAGAGTACAAAAGAGAATTTCCTTCCCTTGAGTAGGTTTATATACCTACTTGTGACCTCACCACTCAGTTCCTCCCCTCCATATTCCAAGACATCTCTGATTGGTAAATAGCCACCGAGAAGGTGGATTTAGGGACTTTAACTCCTCCCTCATCACTTCATCACAATAGGGGAGCCACTGTTGGGAAGACACCAAGGCATTGAGCCATGCGGAGTTCAACATGGTGCCAGGGTTTGCTGACTTCCCTTAATCTTTTCAAGTGATTTAGGGTTCACCCTGCTCAGCCCAGCCCTTAATCCTTTTAACTTTTTAAGAATTTAACAAAGGAAGGGAGGTTTCAATCTAGTTTCATATCCTAACAGTACCAAGATTATTGGGGATGAGAAGGGAGTGTTTTGAATGGGAGGCAGGGAGTTTGAGCTTTACTTGGGAAGCAATAGGGAGCCACTAAATGTTTTTGATCAAAAGAGTGAGTAGCATGCTTAAGGAAGATTGTTTTTGCTATATGAAGGCTGGATTGTGGAAGTACGGAGGGAGTAGTGGCCTGAAGCCCTTTTCAGCAGTTGCTTCAGTCCATCAAGAAGGTTATAGAAAAGACCAGAATACTGTTGGCAACTGGGGTAGAAAGCGTGGATTGGATATGAAGAAGTTTGTGGAGAGGGAATAAGCAAGATTTGAAATATCCTTTGTGCATTCCCATCACTAACACTAACCCACACAATTGCATTTGCTCTAGGTACAAGAATTCCTCGTTCTCGCTCGGTGTCTTCCGTTCTGTAATGGCAAACATTTGGGGAGGGGTGAGTCCATGGCCAGTTAGATTCCACCAAAGTGGTGTGTCTCTGCGCAAAGCTTAATCGGGCTGACATTTACACGCCGATCATATTTCTCTCTGTCGTTGCCTTTCAGAAACTAGACAACTTCTTTCCTGTCACCACTAGTTTTTTAATTGCTCAGTGGCACCGAAGTGAATTACATTGTTTATGTATGAGCTGTTCTGTATCGCAGCCTTGATTTCCCTCATTAGGAACGCAGCACAGAGCAAGCCTTAACAGATCTAACGCTTTGATGAATTGGCTTCCCCTGATGGATGATAGCCGCTGGTGAGCCTCTGAATACTGATACTGGAACACCACAGTCTAGGAGACAGAACCTGTAAAGTGGCGCCATTATCGCCCCCATTCTTTCCTGGGAACTCTTTTCACTCTGCTCCGCTGCTTCTTCCTTTATGTGCCAGCGAAGGACACAACCACCCCCAGAAAGCTGTGGGATATGGATTGCTACCAGTCCTGTGCCGCAGTCTCTACATCTGGTTCTTGTATAGGAAAGAAGGGCAGTTGGGTGGAGCAATGGATCAAGTGTCTGGCGTGGAGTCAGGGAGTCTTATCTTCCTGAGTTCAAATCTGGCCGCAGACACTAGCTTTGTAACCCTGGGCAAGTCACTTAACCGTATTTGCCTCAGTTTCCTCATCTGTGAAATGAGCTGGGAGATAGTGAGAGAGCATTTGAAAATATTTGCAAATGATATCTTAATTGAGCCTAAAAAAATACTTGGTGAGATAAGTACCATATAATACTACTGTTTTTATTTTACAGATGAGGAAACTGAGGCTCAAAGATGTTAATAAATTTGGCTGTGGTCAAGAGCTAGTAAATATCAGATGTGGAATTTGAACTGAGGTGTTTCTGTGTCTAAGTCTAGCACTCAATCCACAGTAGTTTGCTTCATATTTTGAGTCCTGTGGGAATGTGGCTTACCTGTTTAATGATAATAATCAAACTGGCTTCATGTCGTCTACAGTAGCTTTACAAAAAGAACTAAGAAGACCAAAGAGATACGTAGTATGGTAGAAAGGGTCAGCCAGTCATTGTCAGTCAATAAACAATTATTAACCTCCTACTATGAATCAGAGGGCAGCTGGATAGAGCTGGATAGGATAATGAGCTTGGAGTCAGGAAGTTTGAATCTGGTCTCAGACACTTCCCAGCTGTCCCCCCCCACCCCCAACAAGTCACTTAACCCTGATTGCCTCAGTTTCCTCATCTGTAAAATGAGTTGGAGAAGGAAATAGAAAATCATTTCAGAATACTGGCCAAGAACACCCCAAATGGAATAAAAAGGAGTCAGACATGACTGAAAAAAATGACTCAACAACAGCCATGTGCCAGGCACTATGCTGAGCCCTGGAGATACTCTTTTGGAAAAAGGTGGTCCCTGCACTCAGGAAGTTCATAATCTGCAAAAAGTGATAATTTTGTCTTTACTATGTGTATTACTTGAATGTCTTTTTTCTTGTATTCAATGTACCTAGCATTTATGGAATTATGTTATATAATGGTGGTGACTGTGAATATCCTTGTCTTATTCTTGATTTTAATGAAAAGACTCTCAAGTATTTCTTCATTATAGCTCCTCCTCATCTTAGAGAAATATTATTGACCATGTTAAGAAAAAAGTCAGTTAATTCTTATGATTTTGATTTTTTTAAATAGAATTGTGCTGTGGTTTGTAAAAAAAAAAAGATCTTCAAAATTTCCTCAAAATGTATATCTATTTTGTTATTAATTTGGTCTGTTAAAATTTATAGTTTTCCTAATATTGCATTTTTCATATAAATCCATACTGGTAAGAGTGTGAAATCTTTTTTAAAATGTTGTTGAAGACTCTTTGCTAATATTTTATTCAGCTTTTTTGCATAATGGTCATTAGAGATAATGGCCTACAGTTTTCTTTCAGTTTTATCTCCTCTTTATGTAACAAAACAATATTTGTCTCCTGGAAGGAATTTAATAAGATCCCTTCTTTCTCTATTTTTGTAATTATGTAATATTGGAATTAATTGTTCTTTGAATGTTTGATAGAATTCATTTGTACATTCATCTGGTCCTTTGGGTGTTGTTTTTTGAGGGAAAATCATCATGATCATTAGTTAATGACTTTTTCAGAGCTTTTTCCAATTATTGTTCTTTTCTTCTAGGTATTTGTATTTTTGTAAATAATCACCTACTTAATTTAAGTTACTAAAGATCCTATATTATTGAACAAAATGGTTTTTAATACTTTTATTTTTTTCTTTATTTTGTATTCTCCTTTTTCACTTTTGAGTGTGGTAATTTGGGTTTCCTTTTTCTAAGTTTTATTATATTATATAA
>NW_025356215.1:0-3745 GCF_016433145.1 Gracilinanus agilis | reverse complement strand
AAGGAAGGAAGGAAGGAAGGAAGGAAGAAACTTTTTAAATATTTATCTATATATATGACCTGTCTCACTTTCTTTGATCTCCTTTTGACATAGTCTTAGAAATGGTATAGCTGGGTTAAAGAGAATGAACTATTTAGTAATTCTTTGTGCATAATTTCAAATTACTTTTCAGAATGGTTGGACACATTTCATAGGACCACAAATAGTGCATCAAAGTGATTGTTTCCCCACTGCCCTTCCAATATTCGTAATTTTTGCTTTTTTCATCTTTCTCAATCTGATTGGTATGAGACTGAACCTCAGAATTGCATTAATTTTTCTAATTATTAGTGATTTTATTATTTTTTTCATATAGCTGGATAGAGCCTTCTTTGAAAAATGTAAACCTTATATCATTTATCAGTCTGGGAATGGCTCTTATTCTCATAAATTTAAACCAGTCCCTTACATTTCTTGAAAATTAAAGCTGTATTAGAAGAACTTGCTACAAAGTGTTTTTCCCCAGCTGTCTCCCTTTTAATCCTAGATGTATAAGATGTGTTTGTATAAAAACTTTTAAACTTTGTTGCTATTGTTCAGTTGTGTCTGAATCTTTGTCACCCCATTTGAAATTTTCTTGGCAGAGGTTTGCCATTTCCCCTTCTAGCTCATTTTACAGATGAGGAAAATGAGGCAAATAGAATTAAGTGACTTGCCTAGGGTCACACACCTAGTAAGTGTCTGAGACAAGATTTGAATTTGAACACCCAGGAAGATGAACATTCCCGACTCCAAGCCCAACACTGTATCCACAGCGCCACCTAGCTGCCTAAACTGTATATAATTAAAATTATCTCTTTAATTTCCTGTGATCCTTGTTTAAGGAAATTAGATTTAGATCAACACTTCACTCTACTCTGTGTATGTGTGATGGTCTTATTGTTGTTCTTTTAGATATTGACATAGCGATCTAGAAGGTTGTATTAGACCTTCTCTGAAGTCATACAAATAATAAATTACAGAACTGATTTTTTAATCCAGATCCTTGCAAGCTAGATGGAAGTCTTCACATCTTACATATAAGGAAAGCCTCATTAAGTCAGTAAAGATCGCAAAATCAGTTAGTGTCAGGGCTCAGATTAGTACGCAGGTGCCCAGAATCCATTGGGGAGGACTTTGGGAACAGAAAGGAAAAGGACAATTCCAATGTAAATAGAAATATTATATCACTATAAGTCACTTCAATCCGATTGGAAGTGAGGGAAAAGTGAGGCAAATTAGAAGTATGATGAGATAGTTCTATAACTTTCTAAAGATCTATAAAATCTAGTCATTCACTAATTTATTCAACAAATAATATCCAGCATTCATATAAAAGCTAGTCTTTATATAGTACTTCGAGACTGACAGAGTATTTTACAAATATCTCATTTTATCTCGGCAACAACTCTGAATGGTAGGTAGCATTATTCCCATTTTACAGACGAGGAAACTGAGGCAGAAGTTAAATAATTTGCCCAAGCTGACACAGCTAGTGCATTTCTAAGTAAGATTTGAACTCATATCTTCCTAACCTCAAGTCTAGCATTCTATCCATTGTGATATATATATAGCTCGTTAAGTCCTTACCAAGTGCAAAATAAACTAGCATGATATAGTAAGCAAAGTGTTAAACCTGGAGCTTGGAAGACTTGAGATCAGATCCCAACTCTAATACTAGCTTTGTGACCTTATAAAAGCATTACAACTTCTCTGTGCCTCAGATCATTCTCAAAAATGAAATTATTGTTCAATATCTCTCTAAAGGAAAGGAAATACAAAAATTAAATAAAACACAATCCTTTGCCCTTGCAAAACTTACAACCTAATAGGAAATTCTCATTCTCAAATTACTGTCATACAAAACAATGCATGATATATGCAAACAGAACTCCTTGTGATAACAGAGGGAAGAAAGGTTACCATTAAAGAGTCCAGGAAGGCTTCCTGGATGAGGTGACATTTAAGGAGAGCTAAGTTGTCAAGGACTTTGAAGGAAGGGAAAAGGCTGATAAGGATACTCATTTTAATGAGTATCTATTTAGCTATTTAATAGCCCCAAAGCCCAATGCTAAGCGAGTTTGTCATTTTAAAAAAGACCTATTATATAAAAATGTAAGGTAAACTAAATAAATTGCATAAGTGTTTGTCAAAATGGCCTATTTTTGCCAATGGTGAGAAATTGACTTTTTATTCTTTAGTTCATTTTTTTTTAAGACTATTTGAAATACGAACTTTACGGGTCTTCTATTTGAAATATGTAACCCATAGGATGTCACAATTTCCTTCTTCCAATGACTCTGGGCATGGTTAAGATAATGTCTACTGTTCAGGTTCTCCATAACAATCTTTTTTGAGGAGTTACAAAAATAATTGAATAAAGGTCCACCTACTGATTGCATTACTAATTAAATCTGTACTGGCTTCTCTTCTGCATATTTAGTTTGGGTCAGACAAAAGCTACTCTGTTCTTTTCTAAGACCTATTGATTAAAAGTACAAATGTTAGGTAACTCTGCTCTTCCTACCCACTTTAAACATGATTCCTTTCCTTATTCTCCATCAACTTCTCTTCAATTCTCTTAATGGAAAGATTAAGGTTCAAAATGGATGAATGGATGTGTATGTGTATTTTTGTATGTTTAATGTGTGTGTGTAACTCACTTAGAGTATTACAGTAATCCCCAGGATAGCCTATATGAAAGCAAGTTTTGGGAACCTAGGAATAGCCATGATTCTGCTGCTATTATGTGTTATCATAACATTTAATTCCATGCCTTCAACTGATCTGATCTCTCAGTCCAAATGTTCTTTATAAGTTATGCATGATGAGCAGGGCCAGGATTGGATGTCTTCTACAAGGCAGACCAAGGAAATTCTCAATGATAAATAGACCATTCTTCAGAGGTGAAAAGCCACTTTTGCCACCTTTTCTTCTTATAAAAGTGTTGACTGGTCTATAGGATATAATAAAGAGGCTTTTATGTTTATGTTGCTAAAGTGTTTTGTTACTGTAATTTTAGTGACAGAGTGAAATGAGAGAACGAGAGGTCAATGTGGAGTGAGAAGACCTTGGTTCTAAGCAATGAGTCTTAGAAAAAGGATAGGATTTAGAGTGCTGACATGTAATAGGAGGGATTCTTTTCATCTATGAGTTGGACTCTACTATAAATTGTTTGCTAAAGCCTTTCCAGTTTTTAGCTTTTGTATTTATGTAAATTCTCATCTTCCTTTGATATTCAGGTCCTACCCCTTCTGATAGTGATTTATCTATCTCAAATCCCCTAGTATTTATTTACTTGGATACAGGTTGTATCTCCTCCAGTAGAATATAAACTCCTTAAAGGTGAGAACTATTCATGGCATTTTGTATGGCTTGAAATAATCATTTGCATATAGTAGACTTTCAATGAATATTTGTTGAAATTCATTGTGGTCACATCCGGAATTCAAATCCTGATTTTGCTATTCAGCTACCTGTGATCCTATGACTCTTCTAGGCCTCAGTTTCTACTTCTATAAAATGATAGCTTTAGACTAGATGATTTCTTTTTCTTTTTCTTTCTTTCTCTCCATCTCTTGTCTCTCTCTTTCTTTTTCTATTTTTTCTTTCTCTTTTTACTTTCTTCCTTTCTGTGTCTCTCTCTTCCTTTCTTCATTCCTTTCTCTCTTTCTGTCTCTATTTTTTCTTTCTCTTTCTCTCTATTTTTTCTCTCTTTCTTTCTTCC
>NW_025356214.1:0-6714 GCF_016433145.1 Gracilinanus agilis | reverse complement strand
CCTCCTCCTTCTTCTTCTCTTCCTCTTTTCCCATGGTTACATGTTTTATAATCCAACCCTCTCCACTCCCCTCCTTCCCCCTCCCAAAGCCGATAAGCATTTCCACTGAGTTATACATGTATCATTGTTCAAAACATATTTCTATGTTATTCATATTTGTAGTACAGTGATCCTTTAACATCAAAACCCTAATTACATCCCTATCGCACCATGTGATCCAGCATATATTTTTCTAATGAATTTCTGGTTCCACAGTTCTTTTTCTGGATGTGGAGAGCATTCTTTCTCACAAGTTCCTCTGGAATGTTCTGGGTCTTGTCAGTTCTTCTTAACATCCCTGACTTGAGAGCTTCTGAAGCTGCTATTTTTGTTATCATCACCTGCCCACCACTTGCATTTAATTCATATGAGCTTGAGGTCAGCTTCCACTCCTGTGCCAGAGATCTTTTTTTGATCTCCTAAGATGTCTTGGGCTGAAAAATTTTTTACCATGAACTTTTGTTGGTTCTGCCATTCCAAAATTTGATTTGAGGCATTATTTTAAAGTTTTTTAGAGGGAAATGTTGGGAGAGATCAGCTGAGTTAGTTTTTTATTTGGTCTTCTTCACTATATCCCAATAGTGAGCTTCTTTAACTTTGATATAAGAACCATGTGCCAAGAAACTGTACCTCAAAAGAAATTGTCACATTTCAGAAGTTTCTTTATAAAGATATGATTCATCCAGTTTGGAAAAGAAATTGTGGAAGTTTCGGTTGGCTGGTGATTTGTTCCATAAAGATAGAATGGATGCTCACAATAACACTCAAGTTAAGACCCTGCATTATTGTAAGTATAACTTCATAAACAACATAAGACTTGGAGGTTTAAATAACTTTCTTAGAATATGACAATTATATAATCCTTTTCAAATGCCTTTCTTGCTGGGAATTCAATCAAATTTCTTCTTAGTTATAATTTTCAGGAGAACCAACACATATTCTGAACCAAAACTAGGGAAAGGCTTAGTAATTGTTTGTTCTTTTTTGCAGCTGAAAAGTCATGACAGTCACTAATTTCTGCTGTTTTCATATTTTTCTGGTTATTGTCATTTTTATGGATATTCCAAAGTGCAATGTATAAATTGAGTGCCAAAAAGGGCAAAGCTTCCCTTTTTTGTACTTGCAGTCTCCAAATGTGAGTCCATCCAACTTTTCCTATACCCTAGGAATTGATCCTTGATTCTTTCTCACTTGATGCTGATCATCCAAGAACCAGTGGAACAAAGTTAGCTTTATTGCTTCAACTGACAAAAGAACCTTATGGTGGTTTTGACATATACAGAGGAGACAACTGATTGAGGGGAAACATTAAGGCTGCATTATGATCTACAAAATCATTTTCTTGTTTTTGGTCAATAAACAATAAATACGATGAGATTTTATATGCTCACCATCTTTATGTCAGTTTAGGGGCATGGAAATGTGTTGTTGGAAATTATTTCTGAAAGTCTGCTTGTTCTCTTCTCATATTTTCAGCAAGGATACTTTCCAAACATATACAGTTAACTTTGTTGGGAAAAACCCTGATTATTATCTATTAAGGAATCAAACTACAAAGTGCATATTATTCAAAGATGTCTGCCATTGTCATGTGTAGGCAGCAAAGCCTAAGACCCTCAGCAAAGCTGAGCACCATAGAACAATTGATGTTGGTCACATAGCTCACCCCTGTCCCTGAGACTTCCCCCACCTTCACCCTACAAAATCACTGATGTATGCATTTCCTTGGGAATATAAGTTAGGCTGTTACATGATGATTTATGATCCTATAGAATCCATTATGTAGACTAGATGAGGTAAACAAAATTATACTGTATACTTTACCAGTCATTTACCTTTATTGTGTATGTGAAAGCTTGTGCAAAGACCCCAGCCTGTTTTGCCCTCTCTATAAAATAGTAGCTATTCCCAATAAACCTGACCCATGAAAGCTGTGGTCCTCCTGATCCCATTTGTCTTTCATCATCCTTCTCACCAACTTCAAAGACCCTGGACCTGTTTGTTGAGCTAGTCTCAACACAGAATTTAAGAAAGAATAGGGATTCTATTTAAGTGGTGATATTTTTCAAATGCTCTTGTTTGCAGATTACATTTTCCTGATTGTATCAAGTCCAATAATATTGCAAAGCTTCATGTGATCCACAAACTCTCTGAACAGTTTAGACTAACTCTATACTTAATGAATAAGCACTAAGTAAGTGCCTCTTTTGTACCAGCCATGATACTTAGGCTTTAGGGATACAAAGGCAAAAGTGAAATAACCCCTGACTTCAAAAGGCTTATATTCAAATATAAAGATAGTGGTTCTATAGATACATAGAAAACACATGCAAATCAGATATATAGTAAGCTTGAGAGAAAAAAAAATAGTAAGTGTGAGAACCAGAAAAGGACTCATTCATAAAATCATACTTGAACTGATTCTTGAGGGTAACAAAGGATTTTAAAGAGATCAAGGTAGAGAGGAGTATTTCCCAGATATGGAAGATACCCAGTGAAAAGGCATGGAAATAAGCAATGGAATGTTATATATAAAGGATAGCAAAGAGGCAGTTTGACTGTACATAGTGTGGGATCCATATTGCTGAGAGGTGTTCAAGCTGCAGCACAGAATTCCATAATGCCCCCAGAACTCTAAGAGAGGGGGCAATTAAAGGCAGTTGGAGTCCTGGTATAAAAGGCAGGTCACCTTGCTTGCAGGGTCCTGGTCCTGATCCTGGTGCTGACTTTGCTCTTGGATCTGAGTAGAGGGGCAATCTGTGTAGCTGCTGGAGCCATTCAGTCTCAGACAGCCAAAGCTGTTTTACTTTGACAGACCTTCTAGCAAAATCACAGTCTATCTCAGTTTAGCTATCTAGGTTTAGAAGAAGAATATTTATAGGGTTAGAGAGCAGATCAGCCATTCAAGATACATTTCCCCCTTTGGGGGAAGGGGCTGCTTATTTGACTTACCTGGTTTAGGTAGTTTCTCCTTACCTATCAATTCTAAGCCATTTCCCCTTTCCCATTCCCAGATACCATTAAACCCTTATCATCAAGGAACTGTGTCTGGATACAGATAATTTGGGGAAATACTCACATCCTCCATAAGGCAAGTTCCTTTTACTAGTGGCTCTGAAGTTGATCCTAACCTCTGAGCCAGTGAATTGTTTCTAAGACATCAAGTTTCATCCAGTCTATCCTGTGGGGAAATAATACAGAGAAAAATATCATCATAAGGAGTTTAGCCTTTCTCCACTTACCATCTTTGCCCAAGTTACCAACTTACCAAGCTAGATTGTCCTCCATTATCAAGCTGTTAACTGTCTTCCAACTGCTTAGAGGGAGGGGGGAGGCGAATGAGTTCTCCACAAGTTCTTGCCCCTCCCTTCCAGTCAAGCCTGCCTGTCTCTCTCCAAAGACCTGGGATTAGTGAGACTTCAGTGTCATTGACCCCTGTCATCTTACAGTAGGGAAAAAACCCTAACTTGATCAAGAATAGCTATTGTAAAGATTATGATATTAAATTGAATGGATAGCTAATAGAATGGGTTCATCATTATATGTATTTTATTTTATTTTTTAAATTAATTTATTTTATTTAGAATATTTTCCCATGGTTACATGATTCATGTACTTTCCCTCTCCCCAAACCCCCTCCCCCATAGCTCACATGCTATTCCACTAGGTTTTACATGTATCTTTGAGCAAGACCTATTTCCATATTATTGATAGTGTAATTTAGACACACATGGTGAACTCTACTTCAGTTTGTATGGGAGGAGAATGAAGAGTTAGATTACCTTTGGAAAATTTCACAGTCCTTTTAATAATGACCAATTTTAAAATAATATTCCTCTGTTGATATTGTATGGCTGAGAGTCATGGAATGCTATAAATTTTGAAAAATTATAGCTGTGAGTAATCCACAGGGCAATAGAGATGTGCATAATGGGTATAGGAAAAATATTATCAAGAAATGAGAGATCTATATCTAAAGGAGACAGGATGCTCCAGTATTATAAATTCAAAAGATATAGCTCCAATTCATTTCTCTTACATTTATATTTGTGTGAACTTAGGTTAAGTCAGTTAACCTTCCTGGTTCTCAGATTCCTCATTTGTATAGTTAGGGGGTTAGGTTAGATGGTCTTTGAGGGTCCTTCCAATTCCTGACTCTAAAATCCTAATGTGTAGAAGAACGTCAGCTGAATAGCTGTGAGAGGACTAGAAGACAAATGTGAGAGGACTAGAAGAAGATCCCCAACACCCTGAGTGGTCTCCTTGTGGTGAATTTAGTGGAAGGCAAGGACAAGAGTTTTACAGGATAACAAGCCACAGATAGCCAATGATCTTCACAGTTGAAGGAAATATTTACACTGATGACATAATATCTTAAAGCTTTAGAATAATACATGAAAAATGCTAGGTACTATTTAGATTAATCTGATGCTAGTGTGTTGGAGGAGATGGAGAGAGGAGAGATCCAAGTCAGAGAGACTAGTTAGGATACCGTATTACTTTTAGCATTTGTTGATATGGGCCTGCACTGGAGTGGGTAGCAATGGCAATGGAAAAAAAAGTGAGTGGAAAAAACATAATTAAGAAAAATCAATGAGATTAAACCCCTAATTGTTTACTGATATGACCAGTAGAGAGATTTAAGATGACTCCAAGATTGAGAGGCTGGGTGAATAAAAGGAATCAGATAGTTTATATAAATTCAGCGTTAGATTCAAAGATGTTAGTTTGGGGGCAAATTCTAGACCAGTAAGGAACCAGAAGCTTGAGAAAGAGGATAGTTTTAGAATGACAGGTTTGGAATCATTTGGATACAAATTACAGTGCAATCAATACTGAAGTCATGAGGATTGATGAGATAGATATACAAGAGAAAGGATAAAAAATATGGGAAGGACAAAACCTCACTCTTAGAGGGCCGCAGTAATAAGAACCGTAAGGCTCTGAAAGTTAGAAGGAAAATTGATATTATGAAGGATTATTAAAAAAAGGAAGGAGAGAATAATAAAGAATAAGTGTTCAACAATGTCAAATGCTGAAGACACAATGAGGATGGAATTGGACCCTGAATTTGAAGATGAGGCTATCAGTGATCTTGAATATATTAATATCCATAGTATGATAAGCTTTACAGCCAGTTCCCAAACAATTATTATTTATACATTTTTATTTTTTTATTTATATAGCATTTTGCATAAATTTTCTCATCTGATTTCTGAAACAGCCTTGTGGAGCAAGTAAATGACAGAGCAAGCTTGAGTTTATTCTCATTGCTTCTTTTCAATGCACTGAAGCTACAAGTGAATGGGTCACAGTAAGGCCAGTGGATTGCAATTTTTATAAGTGTCCTAGTAAAAATAATGAGAGTAATAGGATAGTAGCTAAAGGAGGAGCTGAGCTAAAAGATATTTTTTAGCTATAGAGATATCTTAGCATGTTTGTAGGCAGAAATAAAGAAATCTGTGGAAAGATAAAAATATAGTAAAGACTATATTTAGGAAAATTAATTAACAAAAGAGTAAGGCAGGGTAATTTATTCATTAGTGGTTAAAGATCATTACAGGGAGTATAATTGGAGTTTAATCAATTATGCTCTATATGTTGGGAACAATGACACTATTTATAGAAGATGACTTTGATTAGATGACCAAGAGCTAAGTCTAGAAGTCTGAAACACCTAAGTCTCTTCTGGTGCATCGTCACCTAGCAACTGTAACCCAGTTTGCCTTGGCTGGTCAACTCAATTTCAAGAATACTTTTAATAACTAAAATGAGTTTCCATATGGTTTTCTTAACAAAGGCCCCCTTTTCTGAAATATGTAGGCATTTCTTTCTTAGATGCTTTGGTGGAAAGAATACGGTCGAGTAAGGATGTAGAAATAATAGATACCTTTTTAAGCTGTGCAAAGTCAAATCAAAGAAGAACTTCAGCTTCCCGAGGTCGACTATTTCATTTTTGGATTTGTATCTCAAGTGCTTATCATATTGTCTGTGTATCTGGTAGGTACACGATTAATTTGTGTTAAATGCAATTATTATCAAATTACTTAAGTAGTTCTTTTGCAAAGGAGAATCATTAAGGATATTAAGGTATATTGTCTGTTACATGATGTATGGGAAATCATCCAATGTGGTCCTGAAGTCAGGACAACTAGATTCAGTGTAGGAAGTCATGTGTCTCAGTGGGGAAAGCACTAGATCTGAAATCAGTTTACCTTTTCTTGGGGGTGATATTTCTCGGATGTATTCTGTCTGTATGAATTCAATCTGACAGAGTAAGGAATGTCACCCTTTGGATAAGTTTTGAAATAAAGTTGAGCACTGGAAATTTCAGAGAATCTCAGTGTTAGAAAGTCATCAGAGATCATCTTGTACAATCCAAACCTGAGCCGAATTCCCTTATGCTACAACCCCAAAACATGTTCTTCCAATATTCAACTGGAAGTTTTCCTGTGATCAGGAACTCATTAATTTCCATTCCACTTGTGGATGGGATGAGTATTAGGCATTTTTCTTCCCATCTGCCTCTCTGAAACTTCTACCCATAGCTACTAGGTCTGCACACACCTTCCCTATCGTACATGTAGTTTATTTTAAAAAGTTATATATGTGTGCATATTATATATACATATATATAAATACATATCTACACAAAGAGACATATACTCACATGCA
>NW_025356213.1:0-2457 GCF_016433145.1 Gracilinanus agilis | reverse complement strand
CACACACACACACACGCACACACATGCACACACACACATGCACACGTCACCCCTTTTTCCAAGGGGAGCCCCCAGAAGATGGCTCCATTTGGTTAGGGTTCAGATTGGGTGTGGGAGGGAGGTGGGCAGAGGTCATGAAGTGTCTTCCTTAATAGAGGCTCCCTGAGGGAGGGGAAGAGAGGGGATGCCAGTCTCCAGCTTCAGAGCATGGGGCCTGGCCAAGAGGGTACTCAAGCCAGGGACTTGCCTTTTTTCCTTGAAAACACTGAAGGCCCTCTGGGTGGGGGAATACACTGCTCCCCAACACCCAGCTCCATCCATCTGAGGGCCTTTCCGGTTGCGTGTGATTTGGGGCCGGCTCCTTGGGCCTCAGTTTCCCCCTCTGTAAAATGCGAGAGTTGGACTCGATGGTCCCCGAGGTCCCTCTGAGATCCGGGAGCTGATGATCTCATTACTCTGATCCTGGAACTGACTGGGACAGAAGGCGGCTGGTGGCAGCTAATGCTGTGGAACAACCCACCCCCGCCTCTTCTTCTTCTTTGCCCTCAGAGGGCTCATTTCCATGGTAATGAGGAAACTGGGAGCTCCTGGCCCCACAGCTGGACGAACCCCCACTAACCCTCTTCCCATGTTCCTGAAGGCACTTGATCCCATCTGGCTCTTCTCCTCACCCCCTAGCAAGCCCCATGAGTTGGGGCCTCCCCGGGCTGGGCCGCTTGCTGCAGGCACCAGGCATCGCCGGGGGCCCCCTGAGGCCTCCCCAGCTCCAGCTTCTCTCCCACAGCCCGGTGCCTCAGCAGCTGCTCGGAGGCCGGGGTGATCCGTACCAGCAGCTGCCGAGGCACCAGGATGAGCGAGAGAAGCAGCTGTGGACGAGAGCTTCGAGTCGGAGGGTATATCCTGGAAGACTCGGCTCAGTTTACACCGTGTGAAAGATGGTGGTGGCCAGAGCCCCGAAGCCTGGGAAAATCCACGTCTGCCGAAGCGGGCACAGGCCTACCTAAGCTCCCCACATTCCAGCTTTCCAGCTCAAGTGCACGGCCCTGGCCGAGTGGGGATCCTGGATCTCTAGGGCCCACTAGGCCAACCCTCTTATTTGACAGCCATGGAAACTGAGACCAGGGCGGGGGTGTGGTCACAAGTAGGATTCCAGAACAAGGGGTGGAAAAGACTTGTCCAAGTGCCTCATTTTAAAGATGGGGAAACTGAGTCCAAGGAGAGGAAGGGATTTGAGGAAGGTCCCTCAGCTAGTAGAATCAAGCCTTGAATGAAGGACCATTGACTCCATCCGTAGTAAGCACTCTTTTCACTGAGCCCAGATACAGGGCGATACCAGAGCAGCCAAGGAGAGAGGCCCCCCATTGTTCCTGGTTCTACCCCTGTTAGCACACCAGGGTAGGCTTTTCAACCCCCGTCCGGCCCTTCCCGAGGGCTCCCGCCCCATACTTTAGTGTCCCGCGTCCCTCCGCCTCCGCACTCAGCTCTTAGAGGCAAAGGCCCTGCCCGGAAACTTTGACAGCCAGTGTGGGCCATGGGGCAGGGCTGCAGGGCTCCCCACTCCAGCTCAGGGGAAGAGCCGAAGCCCGTGCAGAGTCCACAGTCTCTAGTCCAGACAGAAGGGCCGCTCCATAAAGGCGGTGTGAGGGCCCTGGCATGCTCTGGCTTAAAATGAGTGAGCCCCGGCCCAGATGGGGGAGGCGGGGACCTTCTCTCATCCCACTAGGCCACCCTGCCCAGCAGCTTTCTCAGTGGATGAGAAGGATGCTTCCAGGGTAGGATGCAGTGGCTGTGGATGCCTGCTGGAGTGTGTTGGCCCTGAATGTTTGCTTTGGAAAGAGAACCCGGTGGCCAGTGTTCGAGTGAGTGAGTGCTGTGCTAGACTTCGAGTCAGGAAGACAAGAGTTCAAATTCTGTCTCGGGCACTAGCTGTGTAAGGCGGTTGATATTCATGCTCCTCAGTTTCTTAATCTATAAAATGGGACAAGTCACTCTGATGACTTCTTAGGTCCTTTCCAGTTCTAAGTCTAGCAACTCGCAGCTGTGGCCTTAGGACAGGATGGGGATTCAGGGCACCTCCATGCTAATTCTGGCTCGGCTGCTGACTAGCAGAGGGCCTTCAGCAAAGGCCCTTCCTGTCTGGGCCTCTGTTTTCCTCCCTCTACAATGAAGGGGTTGGCCTGGGTGGTCTCTAAGGTCCCTTGCGGCAGTGCCCTTCTAGTCTTCCAAGAGGCTGGAAATGGCTTTTCTCCTCCGCCACCCCCAAGCAGCAAGACCTTTCCTGACCCCAGGAAATAACATCAGAGAGATTAAATACAGCTCTTGCACGCTCACTTGGTCTCTCCTTCTCTCTCTGACTGTCCCTCCCTCCCTTCTTCTCTCTCTCTTTCTCTCTCTCTCTCTCTCTCATTCTTTCTCTCTCTCTGTCTCTCTCTCTCTCTCATTCTTTCTCTCTCTGTC
>NW_025356212.1:0-1992 GCF_016433145.1 Gracilinanus agilis | reverse complement strand
TGTATAATGCTCCTGTGCGCATACATGTATGTTATGTGTGCTGCATGTATGCCTGGGCATGCATGCACGTGCATCTGTGTATATATATGAATACACATAGACATACACTTATAAATCCAATACCACAATTTCATTGATATAGGAAATGCACCCAGTGAAGGAATCCCTTCTATTAAGCAGAAAAGGAAAGAGAATAAGTTTCATAAAGTGTCTGCTCTAGACCAGGCTCTCTGCTAGGTACTTCACAACTCATAGTCTTAGAGAATTACTGTTCCCACTTTACAGATACAGAAACTGAGGCCCTAGAATCATAGTTTTAGTGATAGAAAAGACCTCATAGTCCATCTTATCTAACCCTCTCATCTTATAGATGAAGATGCTATGGTCCATGACAGGAAAGACTTGTCTTAGGTCCCATGATGTAATAAGCCCAAGGCAGGATTGGAACCCTGATCCTCTTTCTGCACATCCTTCTCACGATTCCATGGTGTCTCCCAAGGCCAAACACCAGTGACCACCAACCTCTGCTTGAACATCTCCAGGAACATGGAACTCACAGCCCATGATGGGGGCCATCTTCCCATTGCTAGGCAGCTCAGTCAGTTAGAAAGACTGAAATCTGCCTCTCTCTAATCTCTTTCTCCAGCCTCAGAGGCCAACTTTACTGCATTCAGCAAGTTTATTAAATGCTTAGCCTGCATGCATCATTGAGCTCAGCACTATGGAAATGAAGGTAAAAAAAAAAAGAAAAAGAAAGGAAGAAAGAAAGGAAGAAAGAAAGGAAGAAAGAAAGGAAGGAAGGAAGGAAAGAAGGAAGGAAGGAAGGAAGGAAAAAAGGAAAAAAAGGAAAAAAGGAAAAAAAGGAAAAAAAGGAAAAAAAGGAAAAAAAGAAAAAAAAAAGAAAACCAGTCCCTGCCCTCTAGGAGTGTATAGTCTAATAGTAAAAAAAAAAAAAAAAAAAAAAAAAGGAAAAATGACCAGGACACAAATAAGCCTAATATGAGGACATAATAAAGACAAAGGAGAAATCCAGGCAAAAGGCTTCCTACTTGGTCAAGTGAGCTAAGACAGTCCAATAGGTCTTCAAATTCTTTCTCTTCTCCAAAAAATGAACAAAAATATCTACCATTTTTTTAGCCCTTCTCTAATAAGAACCATCCTACTTGGGAAATATAGAGTCTTCCCCCTCTCCCAACCTGGCTAGAGGGATGGTTGGATGACATCTTTCTAATAAATGAGAGGAGAATAGAAAGCTTGGGGCAGAAAGTCCTGGGAAGTTGGAGCTCACCAATTAAGTCTCAGATCCACCATTTATTAGCTTATGGCTTTAAGTGAGCCAACACTTCTCCTGGACCTCAGTCTCTTATTCTATAAAATGGGAGATCGGTCCCGATGATCCGTGTCCGTCAGTAACCATTTATGAAGCACCTACTATGTGCTTGACATTGTGCTAAAGCCCTGAGGATACAAAGAGGCAAAGGACAGTATTTGCCCTGAAGGAGCTCCTAGTTGACTGGCACAGGCACACAGCCCTGTCCGTGTGCGATACAGACAGGATACTTTGGAGATAACTAACAGAGACGGAGGCTAGATCCGCTTTGGCTGGTTGGCCAGCCTGCGCTCAGTAGGGAGAATGCCTTCGTGGCTCACCCTTAAGTAAGAGATCAGCATCCCACTTGGAAAGCTGACAAGGTAACGGAGCTCCTGTGCTGTCGCCTTACGCCACCCCCTCCCTCCCTCCAAGCTCCTTGCACCCGGCTCAGGCTCATCTCTGTCTGTGCATGACTACCCTCCGCATTCTCTCATGTTGCTTTTGGCCTGTGTCAGACGGCTCCTGGTGCAGGGAGTTCGCTGCCGTTCCGGGCCAGACATCCTTTATCATATCGCATTCTATCACTATCTTATCAGGCAAGCCGACTCATATTCCTCTGCTCCAGCCGGCCCTTCCTTGCTTCACCCGGCTCTTCGGTAGCGAGCTCCCCATAGGCTCAA
>NW_025356211.1:0-6559 GCF_016433145.1 Gracilinanus agilis | reverse complement strand
AATAATCATTTCACATAGATCTGTATTGTTACCCACAAATAAAAATATCATTTTGATTCAACTCATGTATTTATTTTGTTCATTTAAATATAAATTCATTTAATGAAATGTATGAAAAAATTCATGTAATTATATAAACTACCTAATATTTGATAAGTATTATGTTAGAAGTTAAGGCAGTGATGGTGAAACTACAGCCTGTGGTCCAGATGTGGCACCCTGAAATGTTCTATCTGGCCCACAGGACATTATTCCTAATCTGACAAATACAATAAGTAGGATACAACACAGTGAAACTTTAAAAGAGCTGCCTTAGAAACAGACTGACAGATGAGCATTTTCTTTCCTTCGGCCCCCTCTTTGAAAAGTTTGCCCATTACTGAGCTAAGGGTATACATATGAAAGCAAGAGTAAATGCTATAAAAGTGCTTCTAAAAAGCATAGGAAGTATGTATATGTATATATGAGGGAGACAGAGACAGAGAGAGGGTAGGGGGAGAGAAAGAGAGAGTGGCTTATGGAAATAACTATAACATGTATTCAGAGTATTAAATGTAATGCCATCCTTAACAGAAATAGGGAAATTTTTAAGATGATTAGATTTTAAAGAAATTAGAATGAGTTCCAACTTGGGAATGTTTGAAATACTGACAAAGGGGGATGGAGATTTTATTTTTTTTCAGTTTTATTTGTTTTATTTAGAATATTTTTCTATGGTTACATGATTCATGATTTTTTCCCATTCCTCTTACCTCTCTCCTCCTGGAGCTGACAAGCAATTCCACTGGGTTATAACTGTATTATTGTTCAAAACCCATTTCCATGTTATTCATATTTGCTTTAGATTGATCTTTTAATATCAAAACCCCATTCACATCCCCATCAAACCATGTGATTGGTCATGTTTTTCTTCTGCATTTCTGCTCCAACAGTTCTTTCTTTCGATGTGGATAGCATTTTTCTCATAAGTTCCTATGGATTGTCCTGGATCACTGTTTTGCTACTAGTGGAAAAGTCTATTGCATTCGAATGTACCACAGTGCATCAGTCTCTGTGTATAATGTTCTCCTTGTTCTGCTCTTTTCACTCTGCATCAGTTCCTAGAGGTCATTCCAGTTCACACAGAAATCTTCCAGTTCATCATTCCTTTCAGCACAGTAGTATTTCATCATCATTAGATACCACAATTTCTTCAGTCCTTCCCCAGTCGATTTTTTACCACCACAAATATTGAGAATATAAAGATTTTTGCTTGGCCAGATACATGTTCTATTGATCTTGTTTGCTCTATTTTAAATAATCAGTTTTGTGAAAACTGATTCCACTGAAAATATTAATCCACTGAAGTGTGATAAGTTACAGTTTTTAAAGAGCACAAAACAATGGCAGCTATAGATAACTATGGTGGCTGATGATGTGGGGAACTCAGGCAGTTAAAATGTTGATTAAAGTACATGACAAGCTTCACCAAAGGGACAAATACATTTGAGTAAAATCACACTCACACAAATAGCAATTATTAATAGAAAATCAAGATCAGTTGGCTTTGAAACCAATAAATTAATCCTCACAAAATAAGAAAAGACTTTCAGAGGGATGTGCCTTTTTGGGAGTGTTATTGATTCCTCCATAAACCAGTGCCTGCTTTTTAATGTAGAAAGAGCAAAAAGACTCCTTTAGAAACAAAACAAAACAAAACAAAAAAAAATTTTTGAAGTGAGGGGAGACATATTGGCATTGTCAATATAGTACAATTTCTGAAGATTGGGAAAACAACTGATGAATTCTTTTTTCATTTAAGAATCTATCAACACATTTATCAGACTATTAGGTGAGTTTGAAAGATTTGAGTATCTACATCATACTATAAAAAAACACAAATACACAAATATTTGAGTGACTTTTAAAAAATTCTGGTTGGTTTAAAAGTCTTGTCCCCATTGAAGGAATTATGAATTATGACAACTGTTTTGTTACACTGAGACAAAATATTCCAGAATTATAGAAAATCTCATCTGAAGACAAAATACTGCATCATGATCTTGCACAGTGCCACAAGTCACAGAAATAATTTTCTAAGGAAAGGATGCACTATAATTAGGAAAAGATACAAACTACCAATAACCATGTAAAATATTCCAAATCACTAATAATTAAATAAATGAAATTTAAATAAACAATATCTACCTCATAAAATTCTGATTGATGAAGAAAAAAGTAAAATTCCAAATATCAATAGTTTTTCAATATGATCAGAATGATAATATATTGTTGGAGGAATCTGAAAATTAGTAGAACCATTCTGGAAAGGAATTTCTTCTGTTCTCTAAAGAACACCAAACTGTCCATATTCTTTCATCCAGCAACATCACTAATAGCAGTATTTCCCAAGACATAAAAGATGACAACGTCCTAAATGTACAACTATTTTTAAAGTATTCTTTTATGTTATCTCCACATTGGAAGCTAAGGGACTTTTTCATTTTGGATGAATGGCTAAATGCATTATAACATGTGAATAAAATGAAATATTGTTAGGTCATGAGATATTATGAATTGCAGAATTATAGAAAAATCTGCAATGACATATATGAACTATTACAGACTAAAGTGAGCAAAAGTAGAACAAATTATACAATGAAAAAAATTATTTTTAATTGAAAAATGTAAGAACTTTGAAAGTTAGAAAACTAAAGAAATTACTTACCTACCTCTTACCAGAGATATGATGTAACTAAACAATACTAAGAGAAAGATTTATTGGAATATCCATCTTATCTATCTATTTTCCTGCTATATGTTTGTTTTAAGAAACTTACTTTCTTAAGTTTTTATTGCATAATTTTTAAAGTTATAACTTAAAATTTTATTATATGTCACTAACTGTGATAATTTTATTAAGTTTAAGATTATTAGTCCACCACTTTTTAAGTTGCAAAATAATTAGATTACTTGCCAAAGTGCATTAATCAAGGATTTTTTTTAAACTTTGAATTCCCTCCTTCAGTGAAATCACTTGTCCTGTATATATGTTCCTACGATGAGATAGACAAGCAATTAAGAACTCTGAAATAGATCAGGAGGGAAAAAGTATCCTCAAGGAATTACATGATAGGTAAAGAAGAAACGTTACAAACATAAAAAAAGTAGAAAGACAGAACCATATTGGTATTCTGGGAATGTCTAGAAAAAGGAAAGAATGTCTCCAGACAGAGTGAAACATGAAGGGTTAAACTTATAGAAGATAGATAAGAGTTACTGAAGATTGCAAGTCATGTAGCAATTGTGATGTGTATCACTGGAGAAAAATTCTAGATCCATGTGGTAATAGAGCCATTTGAAAATTTGCGCATATATATATGTATACTTTTCAGTATGCATGAATTATATATGCAATATATGAGTCTGTATGTAGATTTGGGTGTTAAATACGCATATATGTATAATATACTTATATTATATACAAAGATGCCATACTGAGTGTGTATTATAATACATTGTGTATATATATATATGTGTGTGTGTGTGTGTGTGTGTGTGTGTGTGTGTGTGTACCAATACATATTGGATATGTATAATGGGGAGATAGAGAAGACAAGATTCATAATTCCATTGGTAGTGGTATATCCTATCAAGAAGTCTTCTTCCAACTGTGCAGATTATTATATTTTTTGTAATTTATATGTGTAGTGACTTATCTGAGATTTTGAGAAATTATCATGCCCAGGGTCACACAAGCTAATATATTAGAGAGAGAATTAAATCCAGATCTTAAAAGCCAACAGAAACAATGAAAATAAACAAAACACAAGAAATGTGAAGTCTGCTTTTGTTTTCTTTCTCTCTCTGTATCTTTCTCTCTTTTTTTCTCCACGCATAAATATACTTATATAAATATTTGCATATATACTATAAACATGTAAACATATCGGTTACATATTTATGTGGATCACACAAGCAAGCACACACAAAATACAGACACACATACATATATGTAATCACATGTATATATGCATTGAACATACAAGCACACACATGTATGTGTGTGTGCCTGTATATGTATGTGTATGTATATATTTTAATCTACACTCACTCACTTTGTGATAATTTAAATGTTATCAGTATGCTTTATCATTCCTATGTTAAGACAAAATGGAATTAAAATAGTCAGTGGTCTGGCTTAATTCTTACTAAAATGTTCCTGGTTCACTACATCTAGTAATTGAGACAATATCTCAGTTGGCATATTTCAGCTTCCAGAAAGCTATGCAAATTAAGTGAAATGTGCTGTGTCATTAATTAATAGTGCAAGTGGAGAAGTTTCCCCCCAATTAATCCATTACACAGTTCATAGGACGATGGGAATGCAGACTGATTAGTGGGAGGACTGTTTCTAATTTACACACATTCTATGTACTGATGCATAATATATAATGTTAAAGATGTTAAATGAGAAATTTCCACCAGGATCCTGTAGATGAATTGCATAAAATCTATAAAAATTAAAATTTTAATATCATTTATTGCTAACCCAATCTTTTTTTGTTGTTAGAGTTGGAATCTGAAAACAACCTTACATGAATAAAAAGTTGGCCCTGATTTTCTTTATGTGTTCTAGTATGCAATGTTAATAAAGTGAACCATGACAAAATGACAGAAAATAAAATTCCCTTTATTTCATTAGGAGAGTGCACAGTGAGAAACAAATATTAAATTTCATAGTACTAGCATATTAAAGATACATTTTATTTTAGAATAAATTTATACATGAAAAAGTTTAAAGATAAAGGATTGGTGGAGGAGGGAGCATAGAAAGCACAGAGGGAAATATCATTAAGAATCAAACTTGCCATAGATCACCTGATATTTCTCACATTTAATCTCCTTCCTAAACCAAACATTCTATCTTCATATATAATTATCCTTCCCATTTCAAAGGCTATAACAATATACATCATATTAAAGCCAAAATTAACCTTAAATTCTACCTGATCCAACCCCCAAATTTTATGACTAATGAAAATGAGACCTCTTGATAGTAAACAAGATGTTCAAGATGTCAAATTATCAAGTGGAAAAGTTGCTTTAGAAAGCAGTTTCTCTTACTCCAAATTCAGCATTCTTTACAATGACATAACATAACACCCTATAAACTGATTTTGTTCTTTGGTTTTCAAGGTAAAAAAATAGTTTGTCTAAAATGGATTTCAGAGTTATTCATGTAAAATGTATTTAGTTAAAACTTCTTTGGTAGAACATTTTTTTTCTCTGTGTTAACTGACAGCAGAGGAGTTTCAACTGTATAATAATCTGGCTCCTGACTGAATATGGAGGAGATTGGACATGACCATATTTGGAAAATTGTAATCTCAAACTGGTCAATGCAATGAAAACCCATGATAGAGTTTCATATAGTAAGGTTAGATAGCCTTGAATTGTAAAACATTACAATTTCAGAAGAATAAAAAAATTAAGAGAATGATTAAGACTTAGAGAGAAGCCCAGTAATAACTAAATAGAATTGGTGTTGAAGAAAAGAAGATCTGGATTCAAGTCTTGTTTCTAAAAAATACTGATTGTGTGGCCATGGAAAAGTCATTTTTGGGCTATTGGTAATGTTTACAGACTGTAATTACAGAGGAAATATCAGAACAAAATTTTAAAAATTTTAATTTGCAGAAGAGGGAGCTGATGTGCATTGGTACAGAGAACTTCACTCTTCAGAATTAACCAATAGCAATGAAATCATAGGCCCATCTAGTGTCCCTACAGTGAAATTAAGTAGCAGGTCATTTTGAGTGTGAATAATAATCCCAATAAGTATTCACATTATTCAGATTTGCATAACATAATATCATTGGGTTAGAACCAATTACCTATTTTTTACATAATTATAACTTTGAATAGTGTTGCTTAAAATATACATGACCACTTCACAGATTCGTTGTTCACACTTTATAGAGACATAACTGTATTATTAATAATGATGATTGTTGAAGGAGTAAAAATAATATATTAAATAAAAATGTGAATGATTGAAGAAGGAAATAAGTTGTTCATGCAATAAGAATGAGACAAAAAATGGAAATTCATGGTGACATATTGGTATTTCTTATATATTAAAAAACCAAGACAAAAATATCCAGTTCTTTGAGGAAATTCTTTTTACACCATTTCTGAGACAACATGAAATTAGGCATATTTTAACTACATATTAACTCACTGTTATGTTTCAGTCAGCAAGGACATGAAGGCAAAATTGAAAAAAAAATTTTCTTGAATCTCCTCTTCCACTGACAGATAAGAATAACACAAGAAAAGAAGATATAAAGTAGTTATGATCTCCTAGTGAATACCCCCCACACCAATGGAATAGTTTCCATTTCCAAATATGAAGATGTTTAATTAAAACCATGATAAATCTAAATAAATTTTAATAAAAAATTCTATGGGCTAAGTTTTAAATGCCTTATTACTGTCTTACTTTAATCTGATATGACATGATTATATAGCTATTGAATACATGAAGACTGTGAACTAAGAAATATATATATATATG